>NW_020455643.1:2322615-2337447 GCF_003342845.1 Nothoprocta perdicaria | reverse complement strand
GATTTTTGAGTGGCCAGTTTGCCTAAGTGAGTGGCCAGTTTGCCTAAGTTTTTCTTGTGGCATCAACCCGTTGGTAATATGAGGGGAAAAAACAGCTGTGTGGAGGTGCACACYAGCTTTCAATTTTTWWAAAAAAAWWTTTAAATATTTATTTCTTTTATTTTCTCAAGAACAGAATGTACTTTTCTGTATGTCCATCGTTTTGAGATTGAAGTTACTCTGAGTTTTCTTTTTTTTTTTTCCTCTCCACAAACTGAGCTGCCATGGTCACTTTCTGCCTTCTGGAGTCACTCCATCCTATTTTCACCCCAAATGCCTCAATTCTAAGTTTCTGGAATGCACAAAGCCCCTTGAAATGCTGCTGCAGGAAGAAACACGGGGTCACAAGAAGCCCCGAGGGGCAGACAGGGCTTTGCCTCCCAGCAGAGCTATGGGCTGCAGGGCCCAAGGTTGAAAGTTTGCAAATTCAACCAGAGGACCTCGCTGCCTGCATACATTTGCACATATATATCTTTGCCTGGCTCTTTGTCTTTTGTTCAATCTTGTCTTGAGAGTGCAAATCTTCCAAAGCAGCCTGCAGAAAGGCAGAAGACCTGCCAGCTGTGGTATTTATTGAGCATCTTAGGCCTTGATCCACAACCCTTTTAAATCAACAGGGGACTTGACTCTGAATAATATTTGTGCTTAAAATGGAATGTTGGTCCTTTTGAAACTGGTACTGAAAATTAGGACAGGCCATTAATGAAGACAATAAGCCTAAGATCAATTAAATAAATTTACAGAAAACAAAGATGAATGAACTTGGAGAGCGTGTAAGTGTTCAGTTAAAGTTTTATTACCTCCTTGAATGCTGACCTTCAAAATCACACGTACCCAACTGCTCATGAAATCTATACATGTTGAAACGAGGGACTGGAAGTTCAGAGCATGAATTTCCTAGGGGCTAGGTTCTTGGGGGAAGCATAACTAGGGAAGCATGACCAACAATATCCCAGCCTGCAAATCTCCAGAGTTATCAGCAAAGATAGTGAGGAGAGGCTTTATGATGTGGCGGGCATAGCTGATTAGAAAATTCACTCTAAACGGATGCTAAAACAGGGAAAGAAGGATCTTGGCTGGCACTCAAAATTTAAATAGAGCATAAAAAGCTGCTACTTTATCATTTCACAAGGAACTAAAGGAGAGCAATCAAGAATACTTGTATACAACTTATTGTAGTAAAGAAAAATAAAGGGACTATAATTCAGATTTTGGAACCCAGCAGCTTTACATATGAGAGCAAATAATAAATACAGAAATAACAAGATGAAGGAGAATTTAGAAAGCTATTTAAAAATGATTTGAATTAAACAATGGATTAGTGAGCATTTGAGCAGATCTAAGTATTTTTATGCTGCTGCAGTTCATGATTGAGTATAAACACCAGCACAAAACAGGAAAGTAAAACTCCTGGAAATCACAATTACCGCAGTCTGTAACTGCAGTTTACATTTACCCTATTCATTGCTCAAAGATGAAACTGTGGCAGCTCTGTAACAACTGCCTCCTGGAAACCCATTTACTGGAGCGCACATTTCTCTAAGGCTTAAAGCCGGTCCCCAGCAAGTGCACCARGCTGATGGTCTCAATGTTTCATCTCTCTCCCCCAGCTGCAATGGTATATTTTGCTATACCAGCTGCAGTAGCGCTGCACAATGCTGTATTCCAAGGGGAAATGTTTTGCAAGGATTATGTTCGTTGTTATTTATTATTTACTCAACTTCAAATCAGCATTAAAAGCAGCCAAATAGAAGGTCCCTCTCTGGGGAACTTGTGAGCCGGTGTCCCAAGGGGCCTGAATGTTCACACACTCTTACCTTTAAGYACGACGAACGGGTCAATGAGCGAGTCTCCCAGGAGATGGGGYGTGATGGCACATTAAACAGCTCGGGGATAGAGAGGCCGGGAAGGGCAGCAGGACAGCGAGCGGATCCAAATTCACTCCTGGGCACTGCACACTGCTCGACAGAGCCGCGTGGAGCTGCAGCAAGAYGGTGGCAGTTTGCTTACTTGAACTATTGAAGAAAATAGGTCATAAGGAAGAATTTATGGAAAAAAAACATTATTTCTTCATCAGAACGAAAAATTATGAAACTTACCTTAAAGATGTTCTCTCTATTACATCTTCCACTAGGAAACAACACACGGTTACTGAATCAAGCTGACAYGGTGAATGCTGCATGTGCATCACACTGCTTCCTGGAAGGTGGCCTGCAACAAGAACTGGCTTCCCTGGCTTTGTAAGAGAAGCATGTAAATGTGAGGAACGTATCCCGAGTGCATCCCTTCATCCCCACATTCAAGCAGAAAATTTTCCATCGTRTTTAGACAGGTAGGCAGGCAAGTACATAGGTAGGCAAATGTCTAATAGATAGATACACACATAAATAGGTAGATAGATGTATGTCTTGCACCTCTGGTGGTGATTCACTCTGTGAAGGAAATGTGYAAGACATCAAACAAGACTCTCTTCTGACGCTGCTGGTAGTATTCCACACCTAATTTGACATGTGTAATTAGTATCTCAAGGTGTAAGGTAGTAAAGTAACTTGGCTATAGACTTTGTAAAAGAGAACAAAGATTTGGAGATGAGCATTTATTTTAGCCTTGATGTACTTAAAGGCTAAGGATAGACTGAAATTTTTTTCCTACACCTTGATTTCTTTCTTCTTCTCTCCCCCATGATTAACCTCTTTGTGTCTGCCATTTCTTACTCCTCCATTTCTTACTCCTCCTATGTATCTATATTACTGCTGTCCATACACACAAGCATCAGCTTTCTCATGTGCCCTATTTAGCATCAGCCTTTTCCCTTCCAGCTGGGAACTCCTGCCTTTAGGAATGGACTCAGCTGSAGGGCACTAGGCTGGCAGGGTATGTCCTACAGCTCCATTCTGAAAGCACCATTTTGATCTCTTTCAAGCAGGACCACCTAAATTCAAGCACATTCTTCTCTACTTCCTATCCTCTGTACTGTCATGCCAACTTTGCTCCAACTACGAGTGGACAAAAGATGTCTATCAKACACAAACAGAAGAGGAACCCTACAAAATCTACCAAAAAGCCAACAGTTCTCAGATTAACTTGTCTCATATCCCCTGGCCAGATGCARTGGTTACTGCTATTCAGGGCTGGGCAAGATGCACTTGGTAAGCAAAATGATTGCAACCTAAAGGGAAATGTGTTGTACCTTGGCAATTAGAAATAAAGCTTTGCAAACTTTATATAAGGATTCCACAGTTGGTTATCTTCTTTCCTGAGAGGTAATAAGGGTTTATTTATTAGTTCTCTATTATTATCTTATTACTTTCCTGTACGTAACAGGCTTGTTTCATTGACCAATACTTCCATGTGGCAAAAGAGTAGGAAAAAGAAAAAAAAGAAGTGATGCAATAAAGACAATGTAGAATGAATAACAGGAAAAACCTCTATTTCTTAACAGACAGCTACAGTAGACTTTGAAATAGTGGTTTGGTCAAAATAGTGGGAATATTTTATAAGGAATAAATTTTTGCACCAACAGGGGATGAACTTGTAACCCAGTAGCTTTCATCCATCTCGAACTTATGATTCAACCAATGCAATAAGGAGAGGGTGCAGACATCAAAGAAAATTGCTTTAGGGAATTTAATCTTACTATTAGCTCTTTATCCCCAGGGATGTTGTTAAAAAATGAAAAACACCTCTTAAAGTTGYCATAATGGTAAAATGAAAGAGGAATAATTATTGGAAGAAAAAGTATTTCAGATATTTGTAAGACAGGAGAAGACAACAAGAAAAAAAAAGTCAGATTTCAGCAGATAAAAACGTCTACTATGCAAATAGAGAGCAGCAGGACCCCAGGACAAGCAATATATCTTTGTTTAAGGATTAATTGCCACCTTTCAGCAACAGAGCCTTTCCATCAGTAGGAAGCTTGGAGAGAGAGATTTGGTGAAAGGGAGTCTTATCCTCGTGATGTCCCAGTGGTTTCAGAAAGGTAATTGAGTCTTACAAGAGAAGGGACCTTCTGCAAGTAGCCCTGTACTGCCAATAACAAMCTTTTATGCATCAGTAGTTTCCATTTAAGTATTATATCATTAGCATATAGGGGTATTTATTATTTATAGAATATCAAAACAAGATGACTTCTAAAAGCTTGCTTTGAAAAAAAAAGTAATTCATTGTCTGAAGGGTGGAAAACCAGCTTTGGCTCGGGCACTGAAGTGCATGCAGAAGTAYTGGAGTTTGGAGAAGGGCAGACAATCGTGGAGAAGATGCTCCGGAGAGCGTAACTCCAGAGGACAGCCACTTTCCTATTTTATTTTGCCTTAGTTTAGCACTACATTATATTCCGGGGGTACCAACAGATCTTTGTAGGGGCTGACACAAATTGCACAAGAGCTTTCTAGGGAGGGAGAGTCCCTCCCAGACTGCCAGGGAGGGAGGGATGAATATTTCTGAATATCCCATTCAGAAACATCTCTACATTTTCTTTTGGCCAAGCGAAGTCAYTCAGACAACTCAGGGTATTTCACAGCAGTAAAACAAGTCAATTCCCTCCTGCAATCCTTTTGACCAGATCCTTCCTCCTCCAGACTACATCCTGCTGTTCTAGACGTTTTCTAGAGAAGATCCTTTCCTCCTCCTCTCATCCATTTCTGCTCTGCCAGCAGCCTGATCTCTTCAGTCACTTAATCCAGATGGTTTTGCTTCAGCCACATGCTGGTGTGAACTCCTTGCCTTTCTTCTCACAGTCCCTGGTAGTCTTATTACTGGTTTCTCCCTGTTGATAGTACTTTTGGGTGAAATCACAGTATTGCCCAACTCCTAGACCTTGAACACACGTGGTTGTGGTAGGTTGAGATTATTAATACCTCTCACTGGTCCTCCAGGAAAGACAGTTTAAGCCTAAAATCCCAACAGACATGTATTAAATCTGTCACCAGTCACACAAGCTTCCCATATTAGTCCTGTTATTCACTTTCCATATTCCTTCCTCCCTGCTCAACTAGAAGACCAGATAAAAGGCACAGAGAGCAAATTTGTCACCTAGAAGCTGTTAGAAGCTCAGACCTGGACGAAGACCGCAGGCTTATTTCACACAAGCAACTGAAGAGCAGTCACACTAGAGTGATTTTCACAGCTGCTAAGAGCCGTGGCCTTCAGATGCTATATTAAATTCAATATTCCCTTATGTAGATCTGTAATCAATTTTTAAATGCAGAAATTTAATATCTCCCAATGCTGGAGTAAATTTCCGGTGTTGTAAAGACTGCAAGGATCAAATTTATAGGCTATTTTCCAAGCGTTCAGCTGCCATCCTGCAGCCCGTGTTACTGGGTTTTCCTTTACGCCTAAACTGAACCAAAGCCTGAAACCTAATGACTTTTAGTAGCTTGTTGAATATGAAGCCGAGTTTTTCATTACGTAACTCTAAATGAGGATACTGTAATGATAAGATGATGTATAGCAATAAAAATACTAAAATATTAGCAGTAAATTTTTATAGCAATTTAAAATCACGCTCTTAAGAGATAATCAGTTTGCYGTTCCACAAAGAGGCAACGTGCACTGATTGCGCTCGTGCGCTGGGAGGTGAAATCGCTTTACATTTTATGGCTTTCCCACATGAAAACCTGTTCTGGAAATCCGCGTTCAGCCTCCTAACACAAGCCCCATGATTCTTCCAGGCCTTCTGCATTGAACTTAATTTCAGRAAACCCTCGCATTTTTAGTTTGTTCAAACCAGTGGAATATTTTCACCTTTATTGTACTTTTTCTTCTGATTTGCAATGAAACAGCRAGCAACCCAGACCCTCCAGAATGGAAAACTGAAGCATAAGCTATAAAAGACTAGAAGGTAAAATACCGCGCTGTATTTTTAGACGATGGCATAATGATGCAGTGATTTATAATTAAATACCACATTTAGCATGCTGGGTATTCTGAGTAACAACTCAATAATATAATACAATAAYAACTCAATAATATAATATCCAACACATTCATCAGTAATGAAAGTAAATGATTAGCTTGTTTATTAATGGCTAAAAATGAAACTGCTATAAACTTTGGTTGTGGTAGTCAGCAATGATTAATTACTCACATTATTTCCCATTAAAAATTAATTGTTTTTGTGCATAGTACCTGAAGTGCCCAGAAGTATATTTTTGTCCTCAATAATTTTTATGAGGAGAAATTTCTGGAAAACTGATATATTCTAAATGCACTGCCTTCTTTTTTCTTTTCTTTTTTTTTTTTTAAAGCAGGTATTTTCAAAAGTGTTCATCACACACATGTGAAACTAAGTGTTCAAAATAACTCTCTGGTTTCTTTTGTTTCCACTTCTCCTCCCACCTCTCAAAGCCTCACTGTACCCATATTTAGGATTACATTTTTGAAAGAGCTTTTTAGAATCCATATTATTAAGATGCTTATATTCCAGTTCATGTTTTATATCCTCATCACCGGAATACCCAAGAGCCAAACAGAAAATTTAGCAATGACTAACATCTGTCCCACGCTGTTAATTCTCTCTTTTATCTTCTTCATTGGGAAATCATTTTATGTATCGACGTTCTAACTTTGTTTTTGTAATTTAATATCTACCTGCTGTATCTGGTAATATTTGCGAAGTTTAGGTTAAAATTTTGGACTAGAAGGAGCAGCTGTTAAGGTCTACAGTCATATTTCAGTCCTGTTTCTTAACRCATGCACTTTCATATCTAGCCTACCTATATCATCTGTTACTGCCTGCAGGTCTTGACTGTTCTCAACCCCATCGATCGCTGAAGTGTAGAGAGAAACCCTAAAAACAGGGGTAAAGGCAGAAGTGTGGGAAAACTCACATGAGACTCAGTCCATAATCCTTTTTCCAACTGTAGAATAAAATTTAATTGGGAGGTGCAGTTATATGGTGCTTGATGTGGAATTCAGCAAYAGGAGAGGTGGGCTTTCCTATCTAAATCACGCATCGCGCCTTGTTCAGGAGATGCAGCACCGAGTGGGCTGCAGCTCTCCAAGCACTTCCCTGCTCCCTGARAAATGAGCTCCAGAACCAGGCTCTTCCACAGATTCGGAGCATATTCTGCAAATGGGGTTGTAATTATTATTATCACAGCAGAAATGCAAAAGGACTCTTCCATTCCTCTTCTATGACCAGAAATYAGAATAACCAACATCACATTAAAGGTTAGTCTGAATTTTGCAGCCTGTATATTTTGGAACTGAAAAGATCTAAGTGCCCATTTCTTGAGTTGTCTCCACTTAGACACTGCTAYAAATCAACTTGTACTTTTCATCTGAGACGTATGAAATTTGGGCAAAAGGCAGCAATGCCACATTTCTTCAAGCTCCTTGGAATTAAAGCTTTTCCCACTACACCTTTTTACTTTTTTGTACAACAGCAAACGTATTTCTTAGGCAGAAAATGAAGAGGAAGCCAAAAGCAGCTCTTTTGGTCTTTAGACTAATTCACTGCATCAAAAATAAAAATATAAGCTCGAGTTGACAAGGGAAATGCCTGTACAATCAAAAGTGCCATTTTTCAGGAGTGGGTRATTCTATTTATGAAGCGCTGGAAGGGCATTAAATCCAAAATTGAATTTACTACAAAGACATTAACTTGAACACAAGCTGCAGTTAAAAGCACAAAAGTTTTTCCACAACTCTGCTTCATCTTGAAAGTCATATGAAATAGCTAGAGAGGGACAATCACGGGTAAACTCAGAGATAGATAAGATCTACTGAATATCAACATTACTTTGCTTCATCAAGGCAGATATAATTAAACATTTCAAAGATGAGAACTCAGACCCTTAACTTTTTTGAACTGAGACCCTTACCTTTGCTTCCACTCAAAGCTTCTTCCAGTCCCCAGTTATCTCCTCCTGAAGACAAGAGTCTTTAGAAGATGAGACACAAGTTGTGATCGATACCCCGATCTCCTCTGGAACGAGCTCTGCCATCTTGTGGGACAGAGGCCTCCAATTGCCAAGGCAAGGGGATACATCTATGGTTGTTGTCTAAACATTTCCCAACACCTTCTTTGGGGTGTGCATGGACACCGTTGATGTCCTGGTTGCTTTCCTGGTRCTAGCAACAGGTTCTAGTAAGCTAAGAACATTGCATCAGCCCTCTCCACCTGGAAATGGRACACTGCATTTCTTCACTGTCAGAAGTACCCATCCTGAAATGCGACATTTTCTTAAAGTTTCTGTAATGGAAATCCTTGCTTCCACAAGTCTATTCAATTTTTCCTTTTATAGCCTTACTTTTAAATAAAATTCTCAAGTGATTTCATTGCAATATTGTCACACTTCTCACTCGGTCCCCTGTCTTCCTTCCAGCTGCTGCACAGGAAAATGTATTTGGAATTCAGTCTTTAAATTTTTATTTCCACGACCTCTCTTTTTCAGTTGAGCATGTCATTCCATTGACTTCTAGCTTCCAGCCCACTCTGCTATTTCTGCAGTTGGCAATACTCATGTTTTTCAATAAGGGCATGGTCCCTGTGCAAATAGCTAAACACTGTTCCAGTGATAATGATGTTTCCCTCRTGCCGCTTCTCACTGAGGCTGAAGGTGAGCATGTAAACCAGATGTTTTTGGTAAAAACAAATTCCTAAGCTCCTGACATAGCAAAAGCTACTTCAGCATATCTGAGAAGCTCGGGGAACATCCTGCATGATTTATAGTACTGGATACAGAACAACAAACAGAACATTATATAAGGAAATAGACTATCATTAATTTAATATTGTTATTTATGMATACCTATGCAATATTCACAATTGCTTTTCCATCTACTCAAAACAATACCTCTAATTGCTTTAACTGCTCCATAATTTGATATTTTTTTTGTTCAGGCATGCATTGCAATTCAGTCTGGTAGAGAAGGAGGAAAACAGTTAAACAGCCGTTTATCATACGTTATTTATGCAAATATACTACTCTACCGCATAGATGCACTGTTTGCAGACAATGACCTATTCTTGCAAATAAGAATGTAGTCAAAATGCTGGGAAATGCTCATTTTCTCTGTCGCCATCTCATCTGCAAGTCAGATCAAAGTAGTGCTCGTTTGAAACAGCTTACTTTGCTCAATGAAAGAAATTGCACGTCCTGCTTCCGCATGTATTGAGCTGCAGCTAATTACGACAGCGTTTTGCAGGGGGATGTATAGCGAGCCCTGCACTGCAAGGGAAATGCTGCCTTTTGGAGGCTTCTTGTCATCCCTTTCTCTGCGCCCAGCAGCAGAGCAGGGAGGATTAAAACACTCCCAGTGCTCCTTTCCCCATGGAGAGAAGGTCAGAAACCTCCAAGGTGCCAACAGTGAGTCTGGTGGAGGTCAGACCTTGGCAGAATCTCATTATAGTCTTTAGGGTAGCTTAAAGAATGGGCATTTTTTTTTTTTACCCCAAGAATATAAAATTAAATTAATAAGGTTTGAAGAGTTAATAATCTCAGGCCTTAACCGTGGACGAACACATGCCCAGAAATAGCTACCACGCTCTCTCGATTTACAGCTTTGGAAATGGCCACAGGTGAAACGAGTTTGTAGGCTGCAGGCTTGGGAAGAGATGGGCCAGCTCTGCACTCACAGCACACCTCTAAACAGCAGTATTAGCGTGGGCAGCCTCCATCCAGTGCACTAGCAATAGCACACCGATTTCCAGGGACTGAGGCAGGTGTTGACCTTGAAGTTAGATTTATTTTCTCGCTGTCATCCTCTACCTAGGAAATCACAGTGTTAGGAATCTTTTCACTGAAAATTAAAAAAGGAAAATTAGATCTGATAGGGAAAGAAATGCAAGAAAATAATAAGGCATACAAGCAATTCCAAAGCAATAATAAATATCACAAGAAAATCAACTCCAGCCCTAACAGTAGATATACCCACTTGCAAATGCAACCAAGATTGCAGAAGTTTGTGAGGACCATTAAGAAGTTTCAYGCAATACTTGATTCCTACTTAATCAAAATTCAGCTTCCGAGTCCTGCCTGATGTACCAAATGCAAACGTTATTTGTTGATTTTGCCACAGGACATTCTAAGGATGTCATTTATTTTCCCCGCTCATCCTCATTACAGAAATTGCTCCAGTAACCCCTAGGTAAAACTTGTCTGTCCTCATCTCTTTTTGCCAATTGAAGGGGCTTTTGGAACCTGCCCGAGAGGATTAAGAAAAAACCTTATCTAACTTAGATGGTGGGTTGGTATGCCAAGAAAAGTCCAATTCCTGCCTGAAATGCCAAAACCACTATGTTTGCCCTCAAAGGGCAAAAAAATACAAATGGGACGTGGTACAGCTTCCTGATAACCAGCATGACAGGACAGACAGAGGCAGTCATTCTCTTAAAGCCATTTAATTTTGTTGTTAAGAAATAGAACGGAGTGAAAGGAAAAAATAATCAACRTTACAAGTTTTAATCTGTAGCTGTTCCCTTTACAGCTCTCTCAAATTATTCTGCAACAAAACACAAAGCAACCAATAAYTGCTGTCCCGAGCAGCCTCCAGAGGTTCATATAACTTCCCCATTAGGAATGATGCCAGGTAACGTGCAAAACCATGAAGATTTTTCTTCCCACAAACTAAAGAACACCCACACTGCCCAGGCAAATAGACCAAAATGATACAATCAAGTGCAAAGTTTAAAAATATTATCTGAACTCTATTAAGTGTAGTTTATTCTGATTTTTGGAGATTAACTGCTTGGTTTGAAAGATACTAGCAGCATATATTTATATAGGACATAATGGCATTTTCTGTATCTGCTTTACAGAATCTCTGGGGATGTTGAACCCTGAAGTCAGAAGGCAGTCTGAAAATAGCAGCTGAATCTACTGGAAGACAACAACTTGCTATTTATGAGTGAAGTATTTTTCACATGGAATTTGAAGATGCTTTCTTTCAAGGGCTGATCTCAAACAGTAGTACTCAAACCAACCACTCCAAAGTCCTTTTTTTTTTTTTTCTTTTTTTTTTTTCTTCTTTTTTTGAGTGTGATATGAGACTTTGCAGTTCTGAAATAGGAGAAAATAGCCAGGAAAATACCAAGATGTCATGACTCCCATTGATTATGAACCCTAGAAATCTGGTAAGCAAGATCATATGGGGCAACTTACTGAAGAAGCAAATGTACTTCAAGATCCATTGCCATCATYGGACCAAAGAACAGGGATATCTGTATCAGCCCAGCAAATTCGACACCTTTGCACTCTCGTAAGAACAGAGATCTTTTTGGAAAATAGGAAGCCAAAACGTACAAAAAGCAGGTACACCCACAATGAGAGGAATAATCTCATAGCCCTTCATGGARAAGCTTAGTCCAAAAAGTATCTGCCTATAGATGGATCCCCAAATGACTTGATGGTGGAGTAAGAAGGTCCTGAGCCTGGGCTGAGAAAAGGAGCCTTTCACCTGCCCATCTCTAATATTACATGTGATCCACGTTTATCTGTCCTAGTTCCAAGGGCAAGTTTTTAACTTCAGGATTACATATTTGTTTCTGACCTAAATCTATTACATTTCCTGATGCCTTATCACAAATACATCCATTAATCAATTTTACTTTTGCTGCCATTCAGCTTGGGTCTCCCCTGACTGCTGAATTATGAAACACAGCGAAGACGAGCAACTCAGCTGCACTGTGCCACCAGGAGCACCACAACGTGCAGCTCGCCTCTCCACTTGGTTCTCATCTAACAGGCCTGGTCRTTTACTGCAGCTCATGCTGCAGTAATGCAGGGACTGTTTCCTTTCTGCATTAAGCAACCAGCCCTTTGTTCACCTTTTTGAGCATTGCTAACATGAGCAGAAGTTGCTATTTCCTCACCCACCGAGCAAGGTCAGATCATTTCCCCTTTCCAAGTTGCTTAACCTCTTGATTACGTTAATAAGATGCATGCATGTTTCAAACCATTTCTTAATTAGCACCTTTTATCCCCTTACTATTTCACCTAGCTCTGTTACAGCCCTACACATCGTTCCTCACTCAGGTAAAGCTAAATAATTTTGTAAACCCTGTTCCCCATTGCTCTGCCTTACCTCTTRGGAAGCACCTTTCAGCACAGCAGTCCTGCARCAMAACTGGAGGCTTCTTCTCTGAYAAGCCTATGCTGAGCAGATCACTTAATTCCTAACACGCTCCATCTTCCAGCAGCCTCTAAATCAATATTTTTCTTTAGCCATCTTSGACATGCCATGGTGACAATCTAGGAATTTAGCTGAATACAGTGAGCAAATGCAAYACAGGAAAAAGTAAATCATTAACAGCTCCAAATAATTCACCTATGCATTTTTGTTACAGAGCCATGAGTTATTCATAGGTATTCAAAGACTTCTTTTTATTATTTTCATATTCAACTAAAATRGATGCTTTAGGACTTTTAAAATATGTATGAATATTTTTGTATGAATAATTTGAAAATAAGAGGTTTTCATATTAAAACCTTACCAGTGAAATAACTGCTTCCAGTGTTCCTTTGAAATATATATCTTTTGCCCATTTGGGATGCAACCCCAATTAGGCTGTCTGAGGTCTAAAAACAGAAATTTAAATTCATGACTCTACAGCCACAATCTACAATGGAAAAGTATTGTTCCGTTTGGATTTAAATACTCTGGGAATTTGTTTTCAGTAAAAAATTCACAGTTTCTAGTTTACATATTATATTCTGACCTGCATTGAAATCTTCTGAAATCCAATATTAACTACCAGAACTGCTCTTTCAGTTCCTACGGTTTTGTGTTATTATGAATAAATTTATTTGAAAATAAAATTTTTAAAATCTCTTGTTCGTAGCTTCAAAACTTTATATATAAAGTTTTCTTCTTCTCATCCTCGGAACTATTGTTCCTTTTATAGCAATCATTTTGTTCAAAATAAAAATCCTATTTTTAACTGTGACTTTAGCTTTAAACCTTCACAAGCATATTAAAACTCTCTTCTCCAAAATATGGAAGATTATACATATTTAAAGGGTAAAATATGGAATGCAAACAAAGTCTTTACACAATAGTCATCCTCCTCTGAGCTTCACACTGCAGTTATTCCCTATATAACATTACCTATATATTGCTTTGGTGCTACAATATTCAAATATTTCTTAGGCTTTCTTTCATTATAATCAATTAGATTAAAAAAAAAGTTAATTACATGACCAGGTAAAGGACAGTTAAAGACAAAAATGACATTTTCACCTTGGGCCCCTTCTGTTGAAAGTACCCGTTTTGAACATTCATCAGTGTTATATCTAAAAGTCTTTTGAAAATTTTGAGTTAAAAATGAAGAAGTCCATCMGGAAACCTGATGTACAGAGAATATAATCCTGTTCCTCTGAATAAATGAGACACCCTGCTTAGAAATTTAAGCTTGATAATAATAATCCTAACATCAGCTTATATTTTAGGCGATAAACTTTGCTAAATCCAAGAAAAACACCAGTATTTTTCATCAGGTCTGTGTTTTTCCCCTTTAATAGGTCTAAATTAATTAGTTATTTTCCTTGTTTTTGATGACAGCTTCACATGTTAGTGCCTCAAAACTTTCATTCACTTCTGTAGYTTTTACTCATTCTTCCGTATAAATCAGAAACCCCAAACAAGCAGYGATTCCTGTAACAGACCTGTAAGACAAACAGAGCAGCATCTGCAGATTTCCTCTTTGAATGCTCTCCGTTCTCCTCCTGAGGATGGAGTTTGGAGACCCAGAGCACAAGCGAGGACCACTTTCCAGTCAATCTAGTGGATATCAACAGGATGCCTTTCGGATTGCTTACCCGGCCAACAAAAAGATCACGTCAAATAAAAAAACTCCGTAGACTAAAATTGGCCTGTATTAAAAGTCAATAGAGTTTTGCCATAACTTTGCAAACACTAAGTGAGCTTGAAGGCAATCGTTGCTCAAAAGCCACGAGCAAACTGCAACATTTTAAAGCCAACCAGGAACTGATCATATGCAGAAGATCATTTAAGGTATAAAGGTGCATCTAATTTACTCAAAAAACACATAAAATAAGCATGAACATGAAATGGAGGGGGAGATAATTTTCTTACTATTCCACTGCTGGTTCTTCTAGTACCTTCAGCTTTCAATGGTTTAAATGAGACATTTTAGTATTTCTCAGTAGCCTGAAGCTTGGAAATATCTTTTCTGTTTGATATTTCTCACCCAGTTGCTTTAACTCTAAGATCAAACACAACTATCTCTGACTCAAAAGAGCCTTGAAACACAAGTCAGAGCTTAGGTGAATATCTGAAATATTTTTAAAAGCCTTGCATACCATGGTTAGCAGGTGTTTCAGAAAGCTCAGAAAAGGCAGGTTTTCAACACACACACACAGAAAAGTTTTTTTTTCTTTGAGACAGCCTAGATTGGAAGTTTTTGAGAGCCAAGTTTCACGAAGAAAAGCAGCTTAATTGAAAAGCTGCCTTTGCAAAATGAGTGTCCTCTCCCCACAATGCAGGTATTTCAAAAGGCTGCAGGAAGCAAAATGAAAAGTATGCTGGCTGTAAATGCAATGCTATATCTTTTTGCCTTCATATACATACGTTTTTTAGCACACATGTATCTCTAATATAGAGGGAAATGAAATTGCCCAGCATTGTAGCAGAAGCAGAAAGGGATGCTACCCACCAACCTACTGAAAAGAGGTGAAAAAAGTAAAACAGCAGTAGTAAATGCAAAAACAAGTTACATATGCATATACATATGAAGAAAGAAAGAAAGAAAGAAAGAAAGAAAGAAAGAAAGAAAGAAAGAAAGAAAGAAAGAAAGAAAGAAAGAAAGAAAGAAAGAAAGAAAGAAAG
>NW_020455643.1:2267691-2322375 GCF_003342845.1 Nothoprocta perdicaria | reverse complement strand
GAAAGAATCCAAACCAGTTAGAGAAGGAAAAGCCTCCCAAGAATATTATAGAGTAAGCTGAGTACTTACAAGACCCGGTTCAGCAATGTGTGAAACTTTTATAATGGACATTTATGGACTATAGGTGGGGACAAACGTACAAGATTTCTTGTAGTTTTATACGTCCCCTCATCACAACATGCAGCACTTGTGACAGATGCTAAGGCCAAATTCACGTACGATATTGATTGCTATATAAACTGTTTTTATGGAAGTGCAGTAGCCAGTCTTTCCTGCTCATGAAAAGAACAAGGGAGAGGGGAGCAAGAAATCACAAATTACAAGAGAAAAGTCCATCAATCAGGGCATCCCATGGTACACTGATGACCAACAAACACAAGGTATGYACTCTACTATAATCTCAGTGACAGAAAACTCTAAAAGGTAAAGTGGGAAGTTACTATCTTGTGGAATATGCCAGAGTTAACAGTGACAAAACTTGTAAGCTATAATAAAAACCAACTAGGAAAGAAGTATTGAAACCACCTTATGGCGGAAAGGCTGCTGTCTAAGGTAGCAGGTGCAAGAAAAGAGGGTTGGTGTTCGCTTACAAAGGCAAAGAAATTATCAAAGTCAGCATCAGCTGTTATGGAGGAGTAACTCACCATTACACCACCAGTTTTGTCAGAGGCATCATATGGAATCAGAGCGTCAGGCTGCACGGCACCAATATAGATACACATGCACTGAGATATAGGTGAGGAGGGAGAATAGAATCACAGTCAGAGAAAAGCCAGATAGCAGAAATGACTTCACAATTACACCTGAAGCAAAACCTCTCATCCCACTGCCCCATTTTCATTCCCGTCTGAACGCTGGCCTGAATCCCTGCACTTTCAGGAGCAGAAACTCATGAGAGCTCTGCTGCAAATCAGGGGAAATCTTGTCCTTTAGAGCCAATATTACCTGTGTTTGCAGAGAGATCACATCATATCCCAACATTATTAATGTCAACTGTTTACATCCGGAACCCTGAGATATGAAAAGGAGCAGGTGACCTCTGTAATTGGTGCAAAGCAGCTCATGCCCAACCTGTTTCAAACTTCTTGCTTTATTACTGCAATTAATACATGAATGCGTGCATCATTTCAGCTTTTTGTCCTACGCTTGTTCGTTAAGAGATTTAAAAGCGTATGCTCAGTTGCACATTATAAATTGAAACATGAATTGGAGGCACTCCAAAATATATGCCTCACCAAGTTATCTCGGACAGAAAGTCAGTGCATATGAGCAACAAAGATAATTAAGTCTTGGGAAAACTGTGGCAACYACACTACAGTTACTGGAGAGTTTCCTGGAGCTCATTGGTGTCCAGCAACATACTTGAGAGAGCAAACTCGGGCCCTGCTGAAACCCAGAATCTTCAGCAGGGCGTGAATTTTATAGAGCAATCACCAGGGCATTTGCATTCCTGGTGCTTAAGGAAAGCATGCACACTGCAAATACGTTGAGGGACACATGAGGGCAAAAACATAGCGGAAACCGCTGTGCTAGGGAATAAAGGAAACAACTTGTTGGCAAAGGATTCCTCAGTGCATCCTCATCCTCACTATTAATGTGAATCCACTATTTTTCATTCTTACAGAAAGACAATCATCATTTTCTGTTGCCTTTCAAGTATTCATTCACTTTTTAGCTTATTGCAGCTAATCAACCAGCAAAATTGGTGTTGTCCTCTTTGAACATGACCTCCAGCCCCATCCCGTGAGATCCATTTGCCCTTTCTTATTAGTGGCATTTTATTCCTCGGCTAAATGATGCGACTTGTCCTGGGAGAAGCACTTTTGCGCCGCCCATACACTGGGATAGCTCCCTCCTGCATGTGCAGGAACATGCTGCTCATTCTGATGCATTTCAGAGCCTGGCATAAACAGCAATGCCATTTACTGCTCTGCCAGAATGAGATTTTATGGTCCAGTTGTCAAAGGAGTAACTGGAATCCATTTGGCGCATGCAAAAACCTGTTAGTGTGGGAATTACCTGGGCCCGCCACGGCTGACAAGTGTTAATTAAGAGGTTATCCTGGAGGAGCAGCAGCGCTGGAAGAACCTTCTACCTGCTCAGCTTCATGGCCTTATCAGCTCCTTCCTGGGCTGGGGAAGGGAAAACTTCCAGCCTTCAGGGCTAGGACTTTAAAGAGAAATTAAATAAATAAGTAAAGCATGAGCCAGGTGAAACAGAACAGGAAGGTGATGTGTGATAAGAGTTAAAAGGACGAAGAATAACACAAATACAGACTGAAGCGCTTGCCGAACATCCCCTGCCTCAACATCTCCCAATGGGGTGGAAGGGATGCTCTCCCTCGGGTTGCCATGGCAGCTCTCCCATCGGCTGCACGGAGCTGGGATCTCATGGAGTAGCAGAATCCACATTATCACATGTTAGCCGAATGAGACTTCCACAGGAGCCAAGGCGTCTTTCGGATGAGACTTCCAAGTTCTGCTCCAATAAACTCAGGAGCTTCTGACATTGTCTGCTACGAAGCCCAGGACCCCAGTCCAGTAGATGTTTCTGCACTGGTTATTGTAAGCTCCYGCGCATTATATCTGCCCATACTATACCTACACTTCTAGGCTCAGTTCAGAACCATCTGCCTTTACAGCAAAAGTGACCAAGACACTGGGTCCTAGGGCAGGTCCTTATGACACTGGAGAGTAATCAAAGACAATAAGAATATTTCGTTGCATGTGCATTACCTGAGTATACAATTGGTTTTCAAGCCTTGCTATCAAAAACTTGTGGTTATTTTCCCCAAAAAATTATTTGTAGGTCCYGATTTATCAAAATGCTTAAAAAGCGCTTAAATGTAGATTTGTGTCAAAAAGGTAYATAGAAAAAGTGGTAAAGACATTTAATTATAACATTTATAACAGCTACAGTGGTAGATCAAGAATTGTGTACGTGGCCTATAATTAAAAGTAGATGTGTATTTATATATGGTGTTTATCTATAAACATACCATAATCAAATGGACTGTCACAGAAACTGAACCATTAAATTTTATCAAAATTTCYACAGCCATATTCAGAAGAGATATCCTAAAAGTCACCCTTTGACCGACTATTTGAGAATGAGTTACAAAAATGGAGATWATTACAGAAAGTAGGACGTGCAAGGACAGAAGTTTACAAATGTGAAACAGCAAAGCTCGACTGAACTTGGGAGTTACGGTTTACATTAGCTGAGGGTTTTATCCACTGAATGCAAAACTAATTCAGAACAGTGAATTACAGCGAAAAATCCCATGAACGGGAGCCAGATTTGCCTTTCCCGAGGTATTCATCTGTAACCACTCTGCATCTGAGTAAGCTTGGTCCTGGAAGATGGAGGGATTTCTAGGGCCATCAATGACCATGTCACATGCAAGCAAATATTATTCATTGCAAACAATGCTAGAAACATTCAAAATACATATACTCTAGGTAGACCCACTGAGCACAAGCCCTGCTTAGGGTCAGACCCTCTCCAGACCCACTTTTTGTGAAGGCCATCAGCTTAGTTTGGACCTGGATCTCCACCACCTGCGTAAAATAGGAAGCAGTCATCTGTAATTCAGCATTTAGGGGAACATATCTGTCCAGATGCATGCCTCGAATCACTCTTTCAATCCCTCTACGACCAAGATTAAAGAGGAAGGCAATTCAAACATAAGGACTAGTTAGGTTTGCAAGAAAAAGCTATGGAGAAACATTGCAGTCAGTTACTGACCATCTGTCTGCCCACACAGGCCTGCATTGAGGCCAGTGATGGAGCACTCGTGGGCAAACCCCATAGAGAGCCTACAGCCCACTTGGGGGACACAGCAGTAGAGATGGCAAGGTGCTCTTACTATTAACAAGATACTGCTAAATAAGAAGATTTGCCGCGGCAATGCAAAATGCAAGGGAGAATGGACACTGCTTCCAAACTGCAGCCTATGTGACTGGTTCTTCTCAAGCAAACCAAGATAAAGGCACGTTTGTAAGCGAGGATACACGCAGCAACGTGCCCAAGGAGCAAAGACAACATCAAAATAAAGCCGAGAGAAGGTGGATTGCTAAAGCAAACCATAGAYAAGAAAATAAAATCAGTTGTAATAGGTCTCCTGAGGAAAAGCATATGGAGTCAGAACAAAAGAAAGTGCTTTACCACGCGCAAACAAAAGCAGACAGATGGTTCCAGACATGGGAAAGGGAGATGGCTGCAAAAAAGTCATCCAGTCAAAGTAATTCTGGGAGGTGTTTAAAGAAAAAAAAAAAAAAAAAAAAAGGCACTTTGTAAGAACATGTCCAGGATCAAAACGTGCCCCTCGCCTGCAGAAGGAGTTAGCAAATAAATTCCTTTACCCTTTATCAAACTGCTCCAAGGGGACTTGTCCGCACAGCCTTATTTCTGACAGCATTATCGTTTGGTCTTGGTGGGCATCAACGTCATTATCCCTGACAGTTTTGTGGTTTTCCCTGTGAATTGCTATTGTCAGGCAGCCAACACAGCAGCCCAAAGATAATTGGCAAGCTTTTCCCCAAAAACAAGTCCTTTCCACACCAAGAAAGAAAATCAAGACACACAGAACATGTTGTCAGTCACCATTTTTAACTATATATGCTGAATAGATCAGCTTAACACTTAAAAACATTTTTTCTTCCTTGAAAAAATATTGAGGAAACTTCATGAAACTTAGCTTTTTCCTAATGTGAATATCTAAGGGTCTCAATCTAAGCCCTATTGAAATCAATGGAAAAAAAAAAAAAAAAGAGTAACTGGTATTTTTGTGCTGATTTCAGAGCTGGGAATCAGGTTCCAACACATTAATTGTGAAGCGCAAAGAGAACTGAGATTCTGCTGTTACATTAATGTTTTTATTATGATTGGTTGTACAAAAGCCAAACAACAGACTTAGCAGCACTATAAAGTTAACCTTGCAGAAAAATAGCCTTCTCCTCCATCCTGATCAGATATATGTAAAGAGATGGCTCATAAAATATTAGAGCTGGCCAGAAAAATTACCGCAACTCCTGTCCATCCTCACTGCTTGAGTAAAATTTGCTTGTTGGTGCTGGAGATAACATGGAAATCTGAAATATTTTTCATGGAAGAATATTGTTTTCAAGACTGCTGAGCCAGGTGCTTTCCTCCCATCCTCAGTGTGCAGTTAGCAGGGAGACCTCCCTCTTACTTCTAGCTGGAAAGAGGGGAAATTGAGGTTTCCAAAACTTCAGGCACTTGCGTGCACTGAACGGGGATTAAAAAACAACAGAAATGGTCAGAGGAGATAACAAACTCTCTCGATGCCTCATGCAGACTGATCTCTTGTGCCACTGAGATCAGCACATAATGAATCCTCAGCTAAACTTCATTGGAAATGAGGAGAGGGGTCCCTAGGAAAACGTTTTCCATGGAAAAGGGCCTCCAAGGTGCACCACACTTTATGCCAATGTAATTTATCTGCAAGGAGGCTAGTAACTCATTGGGGAGGATGAGGAGGAGTTCTGCTTTAGCAGACAAATCCTCAGGCTATAGCACAACACCACAGTAGCCAAGCTGATTTTTTTTTTTTTTTTTTTGGTCAACTAAATGGGTATCATTTTAATGTCATTTGAAGGAAGCAGGTCCTGTTTATATCCACTATATACACTCACTTAAAAATCACATTATTCACACCTCACACTCCTTACTCTCCATCAGACCGCACTTCTAACCCATGCAAGGACACTGGCCGGAAAAGAGTTGTTTTTATCTGTTCTGAAGATGGTTGATTTAAACTCTTAGATTTGATAAATTACATGTTAAGTGTTCTGAATGAACAGTATATAACATTTGTACAGAAAATCAACATTCCTTCCTGGACCACTGGCTAAGTAGATTCCTATGTAATGCACAATGAGTGCTGGCAGTCCATTGGGATTTGGGAGGTTCTCCTACATGGTTGAAAACATTAAGGAAAATAAAAAGAAGTAAGGAAGAAAAAGAAAAGGCCCAATGCCTCTGAAAGTTGCTTGAGGTCATGAAGAGAAATGCATACTTATCAGAACTGACATCACAAAAAAGATAGGGAGGAGACGACTTATCTTTAGAGTGATAACAGCAGTGGAAAACCATTATCAGCAGAATTTCAAATGTGTATCAGGCGTTCTTCATGCACTGAAAAGGCCTCAGGCTCTGCTAAATATGCTGGGTTTATCCTATCCCACATTGATTTTGGAGTGAGAGTTGAATTTAGGCTGTTTTTCTGTCCTTTTTTTTTTTTTTTTTTCTTTTTAAACTTAGAAGTTGAGCAGCTTTCTCAGTCCCCATGATGGCAATGAAGCCCCCAATGGGCACTTCTTGTAGCAGTTCTGAGTGGTGGACATTCGGCCCTATTTTGGCATAAAAAACAAGCTTTTCTGGTTGAGAAAACTCTCTCTCTTAGTGCTTTACAATTGTAATTCTCTCCTCACCTACTTTTCTATTCTTTCTCCTCAACCCAATATTGCTGCTTCTTCCACATTTTTGGGACCATCTACCTAATGTATTCTAAGTTTTTTTTTTATCCTTTGGTTTCCTATTACTTATCCAATGTCCTTTTTCAGTCAAGTGTCAACCCGCTCTTTATTATCAATGATTTCACTGATTTCAGTTATGCTGTGTCCTTGCATTGCCTCAATACCCGTAGCAATCCCTGCAAGTATCTCCATTCATCCTCCTCTAAAAGTGGCCTCGAACAACTAACTAAAAAACCTGCTGGTTGACCTAATTGGCTACCAGTAGATTGCTGCTCAGCTCCACCTCCCACTAGCCATTAAGCTGCAGGGCACCATTTCCTGCTAATTAGTAGGCTCAATTACAGTATTTCTACTTTAGACTCCTTCTGCTGCATTAAAAGCAGGCAAAACACAGTGACGGACACAAACAGAGTCTCTTGGCCAAGTCATGATCATCAGTTTGGTTGTTTTATAGGCTCCTCTTGCTTATGGAGATCTTTTTCCTCAATGTACAGTTTCCTTCCATATGGCACACACAGAACCCGGGGGTGTTGTGCACACACAACTGCTTGGTCAACACATTCCTTACTTCTGTCCCACTGCCCCAAAGCACTGATTCATCATGAAATTGGACAAGTAAGCAAGCAGCCAAAAAAAAAAAAAAAAGAAAAAGAAAAAGAAAAATCAGAAAACCCTAGAAATACAATCAACAGCAGAAAAAAAAAATCTTAAAAAGCTGTTAAATAGGAAAGATTTACTTCGATTGCATTTCCTGATTTCAATGTCCATGAAGGCTAAGTTGTGATTTATGCACTGCAAAAGTATCTATTCGTCACAAATGGTGCAGAGACAATTTGGAAAAATCCCACTAGACAGAACAACTGCTTTCCACGGGTTATTGAGCATCCTCCTCCTGTGTGTGCAAACCTCATTTGTCTGCTTTCCCGATGCCCTCGTCCCTGCCTGTCCAATTGAAATCCCCAGAGCTGTTGAGGCAGGCCTTAAAATAGCACATAAATAAGTCCTGGGGATGCTCTGTTCACACAGAAGTTTTCAGAGCAGAGAAGAGGCTACCACCTACCACAGGTTTCATTCCCAAGTATTCCTTCCTGAATGGAGACAGCTCATCAGCAGCTTGGTGCAATTCCTCCAGATGGAAGCAGGTGATGGGAACCATTCCAGAAGAAATACACACTGAGGGCAAGTCAGGGCAAAAGATAAAAGGCACTGACCCTAAAACTAAATCATGAAATGAGMCAATACTGCGACCCCTGAGAAGCTGAAATACTCAGCCTGGTRGGAGGAACGCGATGGGAGACACTTGGCAACGACCAGGGCATGGAACACGGTCCCCATTAGAACTAGACCACAGTCTCCATCCCACAACAGCATCACAGACTATCTTCCCAAGAAATAGCCTTGCAGACTCAAGGCCGAGTCATTCACTCTCTAAAAATGAAATTACCCCTAGGAAGGATTTCATTTCCGAAGTTATTACTGACTCAGCTACTTGTATGCACATTGAGGAACACAGTGATCTCTTGGTAGCATCTAAAAACACTTGGATTAAGTATAATTGAAAACAATAAAGGACTAGTGGTCACATTGGTGGCCTCTAGTCTTGACCTGATCACGCACATGTGCAAACATCCTTGTGATACCTCAGAAACTTCACACAAACACCTCCAGCTTTGTTTTCATTGAATTACATTGGTAGGGCTATATCAGGGAAACTGACTTAAAACATAATTTTAGCAGAAAGTAAAGGCAGCCTCAGGCACAGGGCCTTTTGTCACTGTAAAACGGTATTTTTAATACCATTTGGTCAACTGTGTGCCTCTCTGCCATGCTGCAGGAACAGCGTAGCATTCCCAACACCGCAGGCGACAACCAGGGTGCCAGGAAGGAGCCTGCTGTTAGGCCGTGCCCCTCAGCGTCTGCATTCACCCATATTTATTTTGATTCTGTGAGACCCAAACATCCTGGAGAGGCACCAGGAACAGCCTCATTTCTCCAGACACTCGCGACAACTTGTTAAACTGGCGCGGACAGACGCTATCCGTTTTCCCCTTGCAGCCCCAGACAGGTAATATTGCCACTGTGTGATCCTAATAGCTCCCGGCCCCATCTTCACAGTCTACGTCTTGCACTTGGCCATTCATCCTKCTTCCTATTTCTCCCCTTTCATTTACCTGCTCACTCCTACTCATCCTTTTTCATCCAGCCAGCATCATGACTTTTTTCTGGTGTTTTCTATTTAAACTATTTCCACCCCATCTTTCATGGGGCTGCTGGCTCAGAGCAATCGTTCTCCTTTCAAATCTCATTTATCACGTTACCATAGGCTAGAATTACTTGATTACTGGTAAGGATTCGAATTTCTCTTTATTGTTATCAAAATCTATTATGAATCTCTAGATTGGCCCGCACTCTGCAAAGTAAAAAAATATATTATAAAAAGTACCTACTCTCTTTAATACGAATACTTTGTCATCTACTACAGTATAATAGTAGAACTCATTAACTTGGCACTAAATGCAGCAATTTTACTGTCTCCTTTCCAGATTTTTCTCATATGAAAGCTACAATCTTGCTAAGACTATTTAAAAGGGTGTACAAACAGCTATTTGTGTTTGCTTCTGCAATGATAGTAAATTATCTTGAACTTTTAACTCTGATGTTTCACTTCAAATTATACCTTGGGACATATCTCTCATCCTGTATCTGTTAAATTTCATAATCTCATTTGACCTTAAACCATCGGGTAAGAAGAGAAAAAAAAAAAGAACATGTGGGATTTGGGAACACACTAAATTTTCTGTGCACTGAAAAAGCAAGTTGTAATGTGGAAAGAGACCCAGAGCCTTGCTGTAATCACCAGGGGCACCAGGAAAACARTAAGTATATGGTTCATAGAGCAGCAGTCTTTGGGATGCTAACAAAAACAGGGTGCAGCAAGAGCCTTAGCAACCATTGGCGTGCCTGATGAAGAAACCACTCTTGAAAACTTTGTCTGTCTTCAATACAAAACTTRTAATAGTTTGGGATGCATCCAGCTGCTGGAAAGGCAACACCACATCTTTGTCCTTGATAATGCATATGGGCCTTGTGCTGCTTCTTTAATTGACGCTCTTTGGGGTCCCAAGATAAGGTAAAACTTATAATTGATTATATTTTATCAAGAAAAGCCTATCCTCGAGGGTTGTTCTCGCACTCTGACTCAAGCACAGAAACATAAACAGGTTATTCTAGGCTTGACATCATACCCATCAGGGATGAGTATATCTCCATATATACATTTTGAGAGGCAAAATGCCATTGCATGCTTTGCATATAAGCTAAAAATAAAAGAGCACTAATAAGCGCACACAAACTTACCTTATGGTCTTAACCATCAGCCTTGGTATCTCTGCAATGCTTCCCTTTGTGCCCAGACAATTCATTTTCAGAATATGTACAGGTTTTAATCATATATTTGCATATGTAGGGACAGTCTATCAAAGCCAATCCTCATAGCACAATTCATCATGATGATGCTTTAAAATAAAAGCAACCATTGCAGATTGGTTGCAATTAAGAAGCTATTTTTAAGTTTGTAGAAGAATTACCTGTTGAGAAAGAAGCCATCAGCAAACACACATTTTTTCCATTTTTTGTCAACGTTAGCTTCTGCCTTGTTCAAATGTGTCCCATTTTGTTCTTTGTTTTTCCTTGATCACCTATCAGTGAAAACAAARTGAAAAGTAATACTAATACATTTTTGTAATTGGTCTGTAGCTGTACTTTTAATGTTGTGCTGTAACCCTTAAGGATGTTTCTGGTTACTTTGTGTGGATAAGAGGTGATCACATCTTACAGGAATGGTTTTAATACTTCTAAATAATTTCTTACAACCTTAGACTGGAACAGGCAGAATTAATGATGAAGTCTAATTAACAATGGACATTAGGAAAGGGTACTGCTATAGCTCCCGCTCATAGCCATACGCCTCATCTTTGGCCTTAGTGAAGGGAGASGGAATATATATGCAGATATGCATGCATATAAATATATGTTACATATAGATATATTATCRGCAGCTGTCTGTGACTACAGACAAGCACTTCTGCTTTCTTCATGAAAAAAACAGTGCAAGAATGACATCGAAAGAGGGTCACCAACAGTAAGGCTGGAAGCAGAATAAGAAAAAAAAATAATTGTTCAAATATCTCTTTGATTTACAGACCAAGCGATTTGTGGAGAGGCCAGGCAGGAGGAAAACCTCCAGCTGCAAAAGAGCAATCCGCAGACACCGAGCAATGCAAACTGCCATTTAGGTAAAATTTCTGGAGCAGCAAACACATTCAGAGCCCTGGCAATAYGCTTCAAACAGAATTGATGTTCTAGCTACAAAGAAAGGAGATAGTCTCCAAACTGAACTCCAGCTGCATCATCTTTAAACATACGAAATCTTTGGCTACCTGATGCTTTTTTAGCTGTCGCTCGGTCTTTGATGTCGCAAGAACATGAAACTCATTACCGTAGCCACAGCTGTCCCTTTGCTCTATTCATTTCTTATTTAAAAGGCTTGTTTTTCAGGAGAGCTGGAAAAAAAAGGGCTTTTAAAAGGATAAAAGTCCCGTTTTGCAGATTGCTGTGCACACCCAGTGCATGCCTGCAGCATCCCAGCCGAGCTCAGCATCATGAGGCCGCAGCAGCAGCAGAATGATGGACAGGGATGAAGGAAAACTTAGCAAATGGCAAAGAGCTATTTCAACTTTTTATTTACTTATTTATTTATTTATTCTTCTTCCTTTTTTTTTTTAACCACACTAGTGACAAAAAGACGACACAGGACTTACCTGATTTATATCGCTACCTCCTACAGCGATATATATTATGTATAGCAACCTATATGTATTGCATTATTGCAGAGTCTTAGTGAAAAAGATTCTTTCTTTTTAAGGGTACATTAGGTTTTTATGGAAAAATTATTTTCTTATGCTCCTTTTTGCTGTTTATATTACTTCTATAATCTCAAGATAAAAGGAGGTCTTGGCTGAAACCAATCTGATGACAATCAGTCATACATACACTCTTTTAGGCAGTGCTTGAAGCCTAGCACAGCCTGGAAGTATTTTGCTTTTCCCTTCTGCGACAGGATCTAATCTAGAGTCTTCTTTTGCAAGGGCTGAACTTGCTCTTATTTCCTTCTTTAAAAAGAGCATGAGACCCTGAAAAGAGGAGCTCAGGCTATTTCCAAAAATTTGTGAATTATCATTTGCAGAAGTTCTGGTTGACCAGCGGCTGTCTGGATAAACATCTGCAGGAGCAACCTTAAAACACCGATCCGGTTCCCCAGACTGCAGCATAGGCCAAGCAAATGGGGGAAAAAAAATGCAATAGCAACAATGCTTCTTCAATAAGCTCATTGAATTTCTCCCTTTTCCCCCTCCTTATCAGGCTGAATGAGARAATAAATAGTTTAAAAACTAATGCTCTCATTGCCTCCCTCCATCCGCCTTATTTGTTCCTTGGAGATGGGAGGAAAACAAAGCTGCTTCATTATTTACTGCCGCCTTGAATTTTTGATAGTCTTCAAAATAAGATGCGCTGCTTTGAAAGGTAGCGACTTCTGTTACATAACAGTCAAGTTAATAGCAGGAACATAACGGCGTGTCGGATTCGCATGTAAACATATGGACACACTCGGTTTTGAAAGATGAATCCTCTGACCCAGTAAAGGCTGAGCTTGTCAAATGAATTATTGAGACGGGAACTGCAAATTAAACACAAATTACACACAGTTGCAAGGAGGAAACTTCTGATTTTCCTCTTCAGGCTCCTAGGATGAGAATAGGAAAAGCTTCTGAGATGGGACCTCCAGGCAGAAACTGCCGCCACAGGATCTTCAGCCATGGTCATGGAGTTCAAAGATGCAACTGAAATGTGTATTGAAAAACTAAAATATCAYTGGGGCTCTGAGATTCATCATTTTGAAACTTCTAAAAATAACCAAGGAAAAAGGGAAAAGTTCCCTTAAAACTAAAATGGAATGGTAAAAAAAATGTTTTCCTGTATTATTTCTCTTCTAGAATGCATATTTCTCCAAAAGTGCTGGAAATAACCAGAGGCACCTGCTTTTAAACCTCATCCTTAAAAAATCATGCTCGCAAACCAAAGGTAGTAATTCAACTTTATGACTTAAAATAAGAATTTGTAGCTTTGTTTGTCTTGTTTATATTTCTTGGGTCAACCAGACAGGTTATAGGCCATTCTKACCTTGATAAATCCCCAAAAAGCTTTGTCAGAACAATTTCATCGAGGTTGCCATCTCAGAACAAGTCCCAGTGGCTCAGGAGAAACACTTTTCTGTTCTAGCTTGAGAAAAACTCTCTAAATTTTCATTAACTTCTTGCCACGAAAGCTCACATCTTTCTCGCATGGTGCCACACCGAATTTACTCTATGTGCCACTGCCCAGATTTGCTCCCCCAYTGCGCCAGCACAGAAGGCATCATCCATGAAGAAGTCTGAAAGTTGCCACCCCATCCCTTTTCCTGCTCAGAGGCTTCAAGATAATAAATCCCTAGGAATAAATTCCATTTTCTTTTCCAGTAAGTTCTCCAGTTTTCTTTGAAAGAGAGACCTTCATTTGTAAGTGAAAGGGGCATTTCTCGAATGAAAGAGGCAACTCAAAAACGAGTCACTTAAATACTTTTCACAATGGACTTTTCATGATTGGATTTCTGTCATTTTAAATAAGCAAGGGTCACTAGAAATCAGCAAAAAAACCCACCCTTTTCTTTTAAAAATCCAACACAAATCACTATTCCTGCATAATCAAGCATAAAATACTTCTTTCATTTAATAAAACATATAATGAAGTATTGGTTTCAACCTTGTCCCTCTCACTTTTCAGATCCTTACCTCAAAATTCCCAGCTCTGAGCCTTCTCCGGCTGCTCCTGTAAGGTTATGTTTAACCACTGCTTAACGACTTCCACATTAATGGACTCAAAAGCTGAAATAATGATATATTGGAGTAATATTTGCTCTTTGCAAAGAAGATACCCAGTAGACTCTATGATCATTACATACATGTCAGAGACAGAAAAAACAGGCAAAACCAGTGCAGACAAAAAAAACTTCCCAAATATGCAAGTGAGAATCTGCAATTATCTAAAATATCTACCTGAAAAAGCACTTTAGAGGTTTTCTAAGATATAACAGCTTTTTAACAGATGGTAATGTACAAACAGGAAAATATTCCCTGTTTTTGCATATACAAATGTAAAGGATTTATTTCATTTCCTCAGAATCATTCATAGAAGGTATCTAATGGATACCTACTTTTYAATATCATATTTTACCCAGTGGTCCTTAACACCCTGCCCACAACCAGGTAAAAATCATCACCCACTTCACTCCAGTGTAGCTAGAACAAACAGCGAAGTTTGAAATTATGACAGCAAAGCAACTRTGTTATGCAGAAAAAAATTAGCACTTGTTGCAAGTACAGACTAATATATTGCAACATTTTCTGACCATAATTCTCAAGATTTATGACTTAGCTCTCCTAAATATTCACCTGCTTTCTCACTGTGCGTCACGAGGGTCTTCCTTGACAAGTGTTGTAGTATCCTCAGTTCCTGCGAGCTCCAGCTTTGCAGCCTCAGGCTCCACCACAGATCTTGCTGCTTGGCTCCTTTTTTTTTTTTTTTTTTTAATTTTTTTTACGAGATCTATTTTAGCTATGCCCAGAGCAATTTTATAGCATTTGCTTTATGGATATAATTGCACTCATTTTTGCACTCATTTTGCAGATGCAAAGATTCACTGGTCATGGGCATTTGCTGGATATGAAAGTCAAGTGCCCTAATTAGTCACACAGTCCACTAATCACTTGATTATCTTCATTTCCTGAAGACAAAACAATTTAATTGTAAATCTGGGGGGTATCTGTGCAATACAGAATATTAGCTTGAACTAATATATATATTTAAAAAAGGGAGCATATTCATTTCCCTATAAAAGCTTTTTAGTTTTAAAACTGTTTCCATGTTTTCTATCGGAAGTGCATAAAAAGGAGACAGCTAAATAGCAGTAATACATTGCCTCTGTACCTACGTACCTTTTTTGACAACCTTAATTACAGAGGCACCTGTAGACCCAAAAGGAAGAAAAATCAAGTTGCTACTAGACAACAATTGTCTCTGAGCTATACATTTTGCAGAAACAGAGCAGAACTACGGAGACTGGTATTCAGATGAAATGGCATCACTCCTAATGGCAAGAGCATGCAGGTACTTGGGAGAGGGTTTTACACAGASAGAGAACATACGGTGTTTAATGCAAGTAAATTTAACTGTTCTAAGCTATGGTCAAATCGGACATGCACCATCTTGCGGCAATTCCAGAGCCAGCATAAAAATTATTTCCCTCAAAAACTGAAGAGTATAAAATTGCTTGATCATTTGCACGGTTCAAACAAATATGCTTTGTTACATTTTATTCAGGCTTGCCAGATATATGCAAATTATATATTTCAGATAAAATACGCAACAWCTGAGGGCAGTAAAGAACTAGCACTAGCACTTCAGGATTTCTCCACTTGAGGGTTTGCTAGGTGACCTCAGATGGACCACCTGTATGCTTAGACAGCTACCCCATCTCCTACAGCTCAGTCATGTTTTCTGGTTTGTGGGGGTTTTTTTGTTTGTTTGTTTTGTTTTTTTTCCCTGTTATTTAATCCCAGCTGAACCAGTTGAAATTACTCTCAAYAGAATGTCCTGAGGACTACCATTTCCACCCATCTAGATCCACCAGGCTGCAAAGTCACCACCACGATGAGCAGCATCCCGAGGGCTGACTGCGTTTGCTCCAGTTTGACCATCACCTTTAACGGCACCACACTGCAGGCTGCATTATTTTGCTTACTGAAAGAGAAACATYTTTTAACCTGGGATGAATATTTGAATATTGAGGACTTCCTTCAGCTTGTCCAGCCAACACCACCTTGCTAAATTCCTTGCTAAAATTCCACCCCACAACGCAAATAACCCAAACTTGATTTCCTGTGTAACGAYACTACAGTCACCGAATCTTAGATTTCACCAGTGTTCATCAGATTTGGCTTCTTTTCTAGGATGAAGCCCAGAAAAGCTCCCTGTTCACGTCGGCTGCTCAGTAAGCTGTGCAGGGAGATAATTTTGTTTTGCCTCTAGAAAAACTTTAAGCTAATCTGAAAATATTCCAGAAGGCAGTGCCAATAATATAAACTAACCAAAATCAATGTTTCAGACTTTTTCCAGAAAATTCAGACATCTATATTAACTTTTATTTTCTCTTCTCTTGCCCTATACTTGCAGATCTATAAACATCTAACCCATTCATGGAAGTTTATGTTAAAATATTAAATTTAAAATATCTTTGATGTATCTAAGTTGTATATTACAATTTGTAGAAAATTCAAGCCTTTTATCAATTTTAAACAGAGMCAAGTTATATTACCTCTACATATTCCATTACACAAATTGCCCTATGGAAATGAAGGCTTTACTTCTATACTTCAGTATTGCTCAGGGTGAGTAATAATAGTAAAATAAGGTATTATGAACTATAGTCTCAGAACCGATGTCAAAATGTTACGGCTATTTTTATGCTAAACATCATCTCTATGGAAACTCTGCAGTTAAATTTAATATGAATTTTAACAGGTTTTTTTTCCTATTAWTATAGACAAGTATTAGAGTATCCAGGCATGACTTTAAGGAAAAGAAACAAGTTTCTAGGAAACTTTAGCTAGCTGCCTGGCTACTTCAACCTTGGACATTCAGTTTTATCTCTGTACACAGGGTTGAATCCAACAGGAGGAATCACATCTATTGCTGTAACATGATTTAGCAATTTAAATCTCTTTGGGTTCCCCAAAGAAAAATCTCAGACAATATTAACATGGCCCCATCCARAGCTTCTTTAATTAATGAAATTAACTACCCCAGCAGGTGCTTTCCTCTAATTCAGAAGAATCTCTATAAATGCCAAATATTTTTATTTCAATGATTTTTTTTTTTTAATGAAACCTTTAAAATGTACATCTATTTGGAGAGTTTGCCTCATGGCACACACTCTTGAAAGAGGTAAGAAGTCCAACAAGCAATTTTTGAGCAATTTTGAAATTTCTGTTCTTGAAACCTTTTGGAGAGCATTCTGCCCATACACATCCCAGGAAAGATGAGTAGTTTACCTTCCCACTCTTTGCTGTGCAGGACCTAAATTGCAAACTAAGATTAGAGCACAAGTGGTCAYGCCTTTCTCACTCCACACACAGGTTTGGACCTGTTGAGTACATTCTTAATGGTACAGGGAATATTTTAAAAATACTGGATTAACTTGAATTCATTAAGTACTTCCATTACTATGTTAAGCAGAAACTCACAGTGGTGTGCAAAGACAAATAGGAAAATCTCAGACTATTAAGTTTCCATTAAACATTCTTACCTGCAGAAGTTATTTTAGTAGAAATAGGATGGTTTCGTGAGTAGACTCTGAATGAGAACTCAGGAAATTCCAGACTAGGAATGTGTAAAGGTAAATATCAATCATGTTTACTTTTTTCAAATCTATATGCCTCAACTGAAAAAAATATACATATATCTCCACGTACATATCCCCTCAATATCTCTTTTCTGATGTTGCTTGCAGGTGTGATAGTCAGTGCTGGCAAGAATGCTTTGAAGTCTTCAGCTCTGCTTTCTCCATTAACAATTTCCTAATCGTGCAATAAACCAGCATGACCTCAAAGCGCCTCTCGTTATGTCCTAGRGACGATGCAAAACAAGCCCCCAGAAAGAGCCTTTGTATTATTAAACGAATGCAAGAAGACAATCCCTCCTTTTGAAATATTTAGCAAAGAAATGCCTCACAGACCTCTCTGGCTTCACAGGAAACACGGGAGCACCCCAAGGTTCAGCAGAGGTTTCTGCCTCCAGCAGAGATTCCCCAGCACACGTTGCTGGCACAGGTCCCTGTCACAGCCTGGACCTCGGCGAGGACAACTCGGTTCACTCCACTCTGCGTCRAATCCTTTAAAATGCTGAATTTTGGGGAAAGTTCATTGCTAAAGTATCACACTTTATTTTCAGAACTAAATGAGGATGCATGTCTCCTATACATAGGRCTAGATTTTTTTTCCATACATAGATACTGAAGAGTTTTGAAAAATAAAAATTAAAAAGAGCTGCCAAACTTTATCTCAGCCCATTTAAAAACTGCTGCTTCTAAAAAAATAATCCTTTAATCATGAAGTTGCTGTTGTTATTGTTAAWTTTTCTTAATATTTCTATTCTGTTGTAGTATTAAATTTATCAAACGGGAAAATTTAATTCYACCAGAGCATTTATCACTCAGTCTATTCATTCATGATTTATCCTGAAAGCCTCACGCTTTATGTGATGTGCAAGCATCACAGAGTCAGTGCAGGAAGAGACAGGTTATTCATTCATTTCATAGAACTCTCTTCCATTTCCATCTTCCTTGCTCTTTATCAGGTTGTTGTTGGTTTTAATTACTTTTGTAAAAAAAAMCCTTTTTTATAAGGGCACAGCAATATGCAAAGTGCAATATCTAAAGGGCTAAAACTCGCTCCTGACCTGCACCCACTTTAAAGTCATGGAAGCAACCGGAGGCTGGCAGCTCCACTGACAAAAACAAAACAAAACGATAAAGAACTGACCATTCTGTCCTTTTAYCATTTTAAAATGTTATGCGTTTGCTGTGTCCAGAAATGGGAGTCATGCTCCTCATGTTATTGCAACATGTGTCAGTAGGACAGGTAGCAAAAAAATAGGTAATACATTGAAATGAGCTTAAAGTTGTCAATATTACACTGCGTAAGTGGAGAAGGGAAGATAAAGCATATGCTAAAAGGGGTCCATGGCCAGGTGCATGCACAAGTCACCCTTACTTTACTTTTTTTTTTTTTTTTTTTTTTAAATTTGGTTTAACCTAACCTGTGCACTAATTAACAAAATCCAGGACAAGCATTTCCAAAGTCACCATATTTTTGCTTCTTGCTTTGACAGGATATTTTGCATTTCAAGACTTTGGAAGCTTCTGGGGCTCATCAGGGTGGAAGGGGAGAGCATGAGCCCATCGTGGAGGAAGCTCTGGGTCGTTCTTAGCATTGGTGTCTTCTCTCACCCATTTGAATTGACAGGCATAATATTTATCTGTAGTCAGCACCTCTGTGTCAGAGCTAACAATAAATCAAATCAGCTCTATAAATATGTGGAAGATTATAGAGGTCTTCCCAATTTTATTTATTTTTTTTTTTTTTTTGCTGCCAAGATAAAAATTGCAGCAGTGACAGCTGAGGGGTTGCAGTTTGTCAAAGGCACCATATCAGCAATGCCAATGCTGGGGAAGGGAATTAGGGAGGCTTAAAAGGAAAAAAAAARARAAAAAAAAAAAWGAAGTCTTAGTCTGCTAACACAGCTCTACCTACTATCCTGAAAATATTGATTCCAGCTGTAACAGTAGAGACAGAACAGGAAAACACATTTTGGAGACAACGCTAATAACGAGTAGAAGATTCAAAGAAACATTTGATGTGCTAGAATAAGAGTCATTCTTTGGTTACCAAGGAATAATTCTGGTCAGGTAGTTTCAGTGGCGAGTTTTCAGGTTACCAAGTGAGTTATGACACAGGATTTCTAGACAGATCTAGAGGTCAATTTGGACATTGACAGGATGCTGAGTTACTACTTTATGAGTGTCTAAAGGAAGCAATGTTTTATTTTGAGATATTGGTAAGCAGGCCCTCAGACGATACTTTTGATCCATACATAAAATTGCTCTGTACAGAAAAAGTTGCCTTTTCTATGATAAGCAAGAAAGAGCTCTACTAAAACGATACTTTGTCAGAAATTGTACCAATGGAAAGTCTCCAAGTATCCCCATTCTCCACCTGAAGCTCTTCCATCCTGATGCTTCCTGCCATTCCTTACACATGGTATTATTCATTATCATTATATATGTTAATAAAAGTGTAAAAAAGTGTAAAAGGACCAATTCTGAAATCAAATCCAATGCAGAGAGTCCTGCATCACTTCCAGGGTCCAATTTTACACCCTTTGCTCATGCAGAGGGATCTCAGCAACTATTTGTAGGAATAACTGCAGCATTGACTGCTTGATGGCAACAACTCACCAGGGGAATCAGGAAACGTAGCTGGCCCTAAGTCCATCCTGCTGTGGCTGAGAAGGAGCCCAAGGAGGGTAACACTGCCCGAGTCTCGGCAGTGCCAGAGCTCTGTGTCCACTGACTGCCTGGAAGGCACGAAGCACGAACGCGGGCCCCTCCACTCAATCGTGAGTTATGTAACTTCGGGGCTGTTCAGAAATAAGGACAAGAAAACCAAAAGAAGCAGGTGGAAGAGCACTACATCTTACAGATGAATCCGGTACCTACATGAAATCATACACTTTTGCAAATACTTCGTGTGGTTTCGATTTTCAGACTATTAAAAATATTTTTCTCCTCCCCCAGGACTATTCATTGCATGTGTTATTTTTAAAGTAACTGTTACTCTTCACCTATTAAGACACCTACACACCCGACTAATGCATGAAGCCTGGTGACATAAGATTACAACATTAGCATACAAGGCTTCTCATGTATAATTTATAGGCACCGCGGTTTAAGCTATTTTTTCTCCTTCTTGGATGCCCAGCATAGTGTTCAATTTCAGTTAATCCTTTCATCTTTTTTTCCCCCTCTTCAATCTAGATTGTGAAGGTCAAACCGAACACAATATTCCTTATAAAACCAAACYCAAGGTCAGCCTTTGAATTTTATCATCAAAATTTCCCTCCAGAGGGTGAAGTAGAGGGAAGCAATCAGTGAAACTAACTCCTGAAATGAACCCCAGCTAATTGCTACCCMCTTCCACACTGAAAATACCCCCGTTTAAAAGGAAAATAAGACTTGCCTCATATTTTTTTATACAGRTTCAAGAGCTAAGCTAAGGAACTCAGCCAGTGCAGGTGACAGCAGCTTCTCTTTGCACTGTCTCACATGGGATTCGAAACAGAGGTTTCTAAGCCTAAGTGCTATAAAGTTTGTCCTGCCTCTGCACCATGGCCCTTAGACACCTTCTCCATGGTTACTCCATAGGGAACTGCATCCTTCTTGCATTTTTTTTCCCCCTCTCAGAGCTGACAAAACTTGAGAGCTGAAGGATCAAAGCGCTTCTGAAATCTGAAAATTTCCTTCAAATTATCAGGGAGGGCTCCCTGAAGCTGTTCCTGGTGGCAGCGGCACAGGGAGACGGGCAAGACCCTTTCTGCTTGGGAAAGCAGAGCCCCCATGAATAAAACATGGCATTTTGCATGCACGCTGTATCGCATAGCATGACTAATCTTACCATCCTGGCTGGCTTTTCTAAATTCAGAAAATTAGTGGATTAGTTCAGGCTGCCATTAATAAAAGACCTTGTTACCAAAAGACAACTCACTGGAAAAAAAAAGGAAAAAAAAAAAAGAAAAAAAAAAAAGAAAAAAAATCACATAGAGGTTTCTTAAGTTTATTTTGGTTAGTTGCCTACTGCCTGCCCGTATCAATGCTTTCTGTAAATTTAGTGGCTTCATGCTTTTTGTGCCCTTTTTGTGCATGTGCCATCATTTACCACAGCCTTTGCTAGCAGTTTGAGAAGGACCAAACACTAGGAAGACACGCTTCTCCTTCAGATTCACCCCAGCATCTTATGCCTAAACTGGCAATGTCAGCTCAAGGGGGGAAAAAATAGAAAGAAAAAAATAATTTTGGGGACTGAAGAATCAAGTTACTCAGCCTTTTAACTGGAACTGCTGAATTCATCCAACCTGGCCCATTATGAACACACTTCAGCAGTTTGTTCTGGGTTCACCTTACTGGGACCTTCACTTCTACCATGATGCTCTGTTGGTGTTTTTTTACAGTACTTTTTTCCCTCTGYGGATAACACTATTTGCCTCAATGGATTCTCTGCCACAGGTACCGTTCCTCGGGGACACACCAGGGTGACGAGGCCTCCTCCGAGGTGGAAGCCGGACAGACTGCAGCCAGGGGGGCAGACGGGCAGAGCCACAGCAGTGGCCACGTTACTCAGCCCAGCCTTGAGGGCTGGCTATTTCATAAACCGAGTTTGCGAGGGCTCTGGGGATGGGACTGTGGCTCGGCACAGCAGCACGAGGCTCCCTGGTATGGCAGGAGCATAAACGGGAATGTAATAAAACCAAAGTGCCCRGCGGTGAGAGCGGAAAATGAAGAGAGAGCCGTGGTGGCCGCAGGCTCCTGCACCCTGCGCAGGAAACAGGGAACGAGACCACAGGTACCTGTGCAAATATTGCAATTCAGTTGCCAAGCAACCTGCCTGTCCTCCCAAATTCTTCCTCAAGCAGCTATCAGATCAGCTGCCCGAAGTAACCAGAAAACAAAAACACGGGGCATTTGTAGCACCCGATATTGCAAAGCAAAGAGAAGGCAAACTGAAACTTAAATCCTGGCTCCATCTCCCTGAGCATCGGGAAAGGAAAATCACAATATTACCTTTATGCAAAGCCCAGCATCTCAAAGCCACATTTTGCATATCAGGCAGACAAATTATTTAAGTGCTGTGGAGACAAGGGCTCACCCAAATGGCCTTGAAAAGCAGGCAGCAAACATCAAGCATCCTAGCAGGTACCTGCTGAGGCTCACTTTATATATATGTCACTATATATGCATACAACCATGGTTTAGTTATGTTCACTTCTCATGCCAGGACCAATGCATGTTGGTGAGAAATCAAGTAGTGTGTTTTAATTCCACTGATCACCTTTGCTCACTTGTTTGCTACAAGAGTTGAACGACAGCCAAATCCCTAAAACTTTACTTTTTTTGCAGATTTATCAGCTATTTCCCATTATTTCCTAATAGTTTATCAACAAACATATATAATTTGATGCATGTTGTATATATGTGTGTGTGTACATATATATAAATGTAAATGTTCACACACTAATCTATATATACAGCAGTGCAGGCATCCTGCATGGTAAGGCCAGCCCTGGAGAGGAGGCTGTTTACTGCACAGGGATACAGACTATAAAATTGAGGAATCTCTGCTGGAAGAGGGGGAAAAGAYAGCAGAACTACTCCCTCCATCTCTCCCCCAAAACAGTGATTTTCCTGTTAGGAAGACTTTTAATCAAAACCTATTTACTGCAGATTACAGACAGCGTCGGGAGTACAACAGCTCCAGATAGTGGGGAAATTATTATATAATATTTCTAAAATGCTCCAATTGAAGGGTTTGGGGTTTTTTTTCTGTTTTTAAGGACAGAATCTTTCAGACTATAATCAGTCTCTGTCACCACTTTGGTCCTTAATACTGTGTCTTTCACTAATCTTATTTTCCTGTCTCCCTATTTCGCCTTGCTTTTGAAATGTTATCTTCTCTAGAATAATAAAGATATACCTCCCCAAGGTCTCTTTCCTCCCTTTTTCAAGCATGGGGTTTGTAGCCAAATTCTTCCTTGGGAAAGTAATCAAATGAGACAGAGCTGGGTTGGAAGAGTTGCAGAGCGTAGGCAAATGGGGGAACGGGTGCGGATGCTGCCSATCTGGGGCACAATCCCATAGCTGGGAGGTCCCTGCACGGGGTTCTGCAGCATCTAGAGATGCTGACCTCGATTTCTGAGCAAATTCTTCCTCATAGTATCCCTCATATAGTATTTAATACTCCATTTGACTTGATTTCAAGGGTTGTGATGCATTACTGAAGCCACATATTAAAAAGAAAAAAAACAATTTGGATTTTGTTTCCATTACCATATCAAGCTAAATTTGTTAAAAGAACCTCATGAATTTTTCAAGGAAAGCAGCAGCAATTTATGATTTTTCATAAAATCCAGACAAACCTCTGGTTTGAAGCTCCTTTCTTCTTTTGGGGAAGTCATCACAAAGCAGGACTGAAGTTCCAGGCAAAGCCCGCAGGTTCAAAACCCTTTGACTCGGTAGTGATGGTYATAACCACATAATCCTGTTCATAGCATAAAGCCCCCAGACTCTACAACAAACCGCCAATTATCTAGTTATTAACTTAAAAGCTTGAGCAATACATCGGTGGATGATAGCCTGTAAGAAGAGGCAGATAGAAAATACATAAATCTGGCTAATTCTCTGCAGTCTTATGAAGTTTGGAAACCTCCATGTTTTCTGTTCATAACAGCTCCCTGCTTGAGAGTTCGTAGAAAATCAAGTGGCCACAGTACATAGTTTTCTCTCTCCTGTTTCCCTTGCACCAGGGTTATAGACCTGGAAGCTCGCTGTATTTAAGTAATGAACAGTATCACACTGGCCTTGATTAACTCTACACTTTCCATACATGTAAACCATTCATATTAAACAATTTAGCCCATAAATTTCTGCACTGTTGCAATGTTAGTTTTGGGAAAGGTGCAGGCTGGTTGCAATGGTTTAAATGTTCAAGTGTTCATTCACCTCAGCCAAATAACTCAATTCTGTCTATAGGTTAAACTTATACAGTTTCTGCACTAATACACTGCAGTTTGAAGTTGTTTAACTGGCAAGATTCAGCCCTTGAGGAAGGAGCCAAGTCCTTCCCTTGGTCCACGTTTCCTGGTTCACTTCCTTTTCTCCAATAAACAAATCAAAGATTGACCATAACAGGTTTTTAGACCAGAAGCATCTCAATTTCCTCCCAACTCCACCTAGTTGCTGTCAAGAAAGCAAAACACTAAAGGTTTTATGAGACCTCATTTGCTTAATACTGAAGTCCCTTGAATGCTACATTTGAGCYAAGCAGGATCCTCAGGACATCTTCCCAAGACCAGAAGTCCTCAGTCTCCAGCAGCCTCAGGACGGCCACATTCCTTATTTTCTTTCCCCATCAYTTATTTTTCTACTCAAGTTCTTTTTGTTTTCTGCTGCCTCCTTTGCCAACAGGAAGAAGAACACCCACAATCTGCAGAAGGTTTGGGTCAAAGTTTCCCTGGATCTTCTCTGACCATCAAACCATATCAGAATTAACTGTTCTGCCCAAATTTATGCTCTTACATCATTTCAGCATATTACCAGGTCTGGTTTGCTAGAAGAACAACTCAAAACACTAATTATGCCAAAACATTTAATTTCTTTTAATACCCTCTGCTTTTCCATGAAGAGCAGTTGCCAATTCTATGACAACACTCCATGAACTCAGGGCCCAACAGAGATGAGGATTGTTTATAAAAGTCCTCACAGACTTCTATGGATTATGGGCAAAAAATACATTATTCAAGCAATGAAATAATGTACAAAAGTTCTCTGGGATAAGAGATTGTGAGGCCAAAAATGGCTCAAAGAGGCGCTCTTCAGGTCATACAGAGTTACCTGTCACTGGCGGACCAACTATCACCACAGCACCTAAGTTGATTTAAGTGCACTATACTCTGCAGTGCTTCTCGCAAGGCTTATTCTCATTACACATCTACAAGTTATTCTCCCTAATAAAATAAGCAATTTCAAAAATGGCAGTGTAATAAGYGAGATGGAGGAAGGCCTTATTTAGAGCACCTCTGTGGTCCTTTCAAACACACTTGTCATTAATGATCTATTATACTATTAATAAAATCAATTTAGTTGCAGTGTCCTGTCAGGATGTTTAGTACTAATATAAATATTATTGGTACTAAAATTATTTTTATGAGCTAAAAGCATTACTAACTAAGATCATTTTATCAAAAAATACAGTCCGTTATTAAAGCACAAYGATCATATCTACCTCAAACTGCATTTTCAAATATTAATTTTCCAAGGCAGTATAGCCAACTTTCAGTTAGACAAAACTGGAAAACACTATCTGTCATTTTGGCAATAAAAGTAGATGTGGCWACATTATTCTAACATTGCAAATGTACCACTCCATTATGCAGAACTTGCAGAGAAAAGAATCATAAGTCATTATTGCTCCTAAATATTTTAATGAGTGCTTTTTTCATGAGGAAAACATAGCTGTAGCTATTTCTGTAGTACACAGGATGTGTATTATCCTCCCAACTAATATTTGCATGATGATACCGTGAATATATATACTGTAGCTATATTTGGCATTAACCTGCATTTGCTTTATGGCATGAGTTATTTTCCATACTCACTCCTGACATATGTTTAAACTAAAAAAAAAAAAAAAAAAGACTTAAAATCACAAATGTTTCAACAACCTTTGAAACCATATGGTACAAATATATTTCTTACCAACTATTTACTCCACGCATCCCTACGCTGACAATCAGCCTTGGAAAGACAGAGCGGAGCATACGCTGCAAAAGAGAAGAGCTGGGCAGTGTTGGACATTTCCTTTGAAAAGAAGAATTATGACAGCGTATTATCACTACATGGTCCGACCTCCACATGCATTTCAGAGGAACTGTGAAAAAGAAAAGAACAGACCAAGAGGTTTTTCAGACAACATATGCATTAGGAAAGTTAAATAAATAAATAAATAAATAAATATATCACACACATAATAACAGTATAACAGGATGTCAGAGACTGAAAATGTTTAGATATTTGTCTCATTTTGGGGGAATCATGACTTGAAAGCAGAGGTAAAGCAGAGGTAATAGTAGAGGAGGAAGGAGACTTAAATGAAACCTTGCCAGTTTTGGAGGAAATAAATCAATCATCCAATTTCAAACAAACAAATGAAAAATGATCTGAAAATTACAGGCAACTTGGTGCAGATAATCCGATTAAAAAATATATATGTATCTACAGCCACATGCTCATTCTCACAGTGTGAACCTTCCTGCACTGTCATTGTAAATAAAACAAACGCACATCATAGTTACTCAAATATTTTTCCAATGACAAGAATGAAAAGAAATCCAAATCAAAACAGAAAAAAAAAAAAAAAGAATATTTATGTCATAGCACTGGACTTTTATAGGCCATTTTTTTTTTTATCAGCAAGGAACAGAGAAAAGAAATATTTAAACAAAAACTTCTCTATAGTGAGGGTGCTTGCATGAGACTTGAGTCTCCTCAGCCAGGCGAAGGATGGAAACCAAGCSCCACACTTGCTCCACCACAATTTGCCCCTTCAGTTAATTTATGAGTGAGCAAATAAATGCTTTGACAATAAAAGCCACATGAGATCACTAGAAGAGATTTATACCCACCGGGAAACAATTGTTAAAGGGTTTAGATTAGCCCACTGCGTCATCCATCAGCCACTTTATAAAAATAACCAGCAATGTTTTTTCCGGTCATGTCCATGGAACGGGGTCAGATATGCTCAAGACTCCTGGTCTCCTTTCCATCTATCTCCTGATGACCAGGAAAGGTTAAACCCTGAAATGTGCTACTAAGATAGCAAAGTGAGCGAGGTGACAATAAAGAGGTGACTAACTGTCTCCTGGGCCTGACCTGCAAGGCCCAGAGATGTGCGTGCAGGGATCACACAGGGAAAATCCTCACGAGAATTTGCAGGTAGAGATAGAAATGAGGAAAACTGAAACTCTCCAGAAAATGCTGGCAACTGCTCGTCTTCCCCTCTCCTGTCTGAATCCTCCTTTTTGGTGAACTAATCAAAAGTTCATCTTGACATCACCTGGTAAAACTGAACTTGCCCAAGACCTGAAATGATTTAAATGTCAATTCCTTTGATTTAGCCATGACAAAGTGCACGACAAAGAAATACCACGTACCTAGTACCTCCGAGCGAGATAAAGCCCTGAAAATGCCACAGATGCAGTTTTATATTTGTGCCTAAAAACCAATATACACATTATGCACCTGGCACTGCTTCCATGCTGGCTGCAAGCCTGTCCCCAGTCTGCACACGTGGCATCTCCTGCACTGAAACCAGCAGGACCAGTGCCTCCCARTCCACCCAGCAGGCAACCCGCAGGGAGACACGACCAAGGGCAGTGTCCTGATGCGAGAGACTCCTGGTTAGTGAGGGATTTTCTAGGCTCAGTAAAGTGGAAACTCTCATTTTGGTTTACAGTAAATGAAAAAAAAAAAATCCACAGACAAAAAAAAAAATCAAAATCAAACAAAGAAGTTATTTTAGAAAATTACTATGGGGGAAAAGAATGGTAATCGTCTCAGAGATATCATTACAGTAAGGTTGAATTATACACTGCTGTCACTTTGCTGTTTAGATAAAGACCATTTTGGAAATTGTTGGATGATTCCAAACAAAAACAAAGCAAAAAAAAAAGGGGGGAAATGTTAGGAAAGCCTAGAAAAAAGCATCCATGACTGCTTTTGAATTGTAAGCCGCTTACAGAGTTGACTTCTTATGTCAACTTTCACCTCAGCACTAACTTAACTGAAGTTATCCCATGAACCTCACCTGAAAAGGAACTAGCCACCTCCAGGAAAAGCATGTGTTGTGGTCAAGTAGACTTAATTAGTCTGTGAATTATCTGGGCCTGTATCTCCTCCCAGCAATTGACACGAGAGCTTGCCCATAGCTCCTTCACAGGGCTGGGAGCTCGACGCTGGAGGTTACCAACATGGAGGGTTGGCACATGAAGGAACAGGGTGAATATCAAGTAAGAGAAACAAGACATGATGTTAATTTATTACTCTTGTAATAAAAGGTAATTACCATGCTTGTTCACWGTCTCTGCAGAGGGACTGCAGAGAGAGTCTCTCAGTGACTGTGGACAGAAGGTTACAGTGACCAAACTACCGTTTGAGTCAGATCCAACAGGGGATTTTGAGGATCTGGAGAGGGATTTTTACTTGCATAAATGCAAACGGCAGTTCTGAAAGCCCCTGGCCACACACGGGTTTATGGCTCTCCAATCTACCCTAAGCTCCACCACTACCATTATGAAGCCAGACTCTAGGGCTGTATGTCCAGGGCAAGGATGAGACCAAAACCAGTAGGTCACGTGTATAAAATCCACTCACCTGTTAGACATTTTTAGACAGTGCCCAACAGGAGGAACAAACAACCTTTTTCATTCTCCTTTATAATGTTTGCTGGAAGAAATCATCCTCAAGCCATGTAAAATATACTGGCAATGGCAGAAATTATACCTGGGTCATCAACAACCTGGGCACACATCTTCACCATAAGACACATTCTTTCTCCCCTTTCGTCACCCCTGCTCAGTGCACATCCCCAGCAAATAGAGGTTATGTCACTCCCACCTAAAACAGCCAGAGGACAGGACTTGTCCACAGCCTGATGCTACCAGATGGAYAGTGGCACGAGTTGCTCTCTGACTTTAGACAGCATGGGGACCAGCRAGCTGACGGCCCTTTGGAGACACCTTACACTGCCAAGCAGATGCCTGACTCAGGGTTACTTTCTGGAGACCAAGCACCAGCTTTCAGATGCTCACAACCTTCATTGACCTTATTTCTGCTGTCTTGGATAAGAGAAACTAACAGAGATTCTTCAGGTAGGAACCTACACTGATGATAAACAGCGTTTTTTCCCAAGGCTCTAACCTCACTGGTCTTTACCACAATCAAGACATCTAATTAGCCATGGGAAGATAATCAACTCTAAAAATACAGTGTATAAATTGTGGCCTAACCTTGCACTTTTGTATGCCTCCTCCTTTCACTGCTGCTCCAGAAGAAAACATACACATTTTATATCCAACAAAATGACTGTGCTTTAGAATACTAATCATTTTCTTCTGCATCGCACAAGAAACATGTCATTTCCAATGAAAACGACTTTCCTCTGATAGTCCTGAAACTGAAACACTGCAGATGCACGTGAGCAAAGGCAGCTGAAGCTACACAGCAGAACCAAGCAAGGGGCCAGAAGCGATGCCATTTCCCCTGATACCTCCAAGAAATACTCGTTGATTTTCACTCAAAAAGCAATCACTGAAGAAGACTCCACAAGGAAAAAAAATCTTTTCCAAAAAAACATAGCCAGAGCAAACTCACTACTATGCCATGAATTGTGACACAACCCAAAGATAACAAAGAGCAAGTAAAGCTAAAGGATTTGTAAAGAGGGCAAAAACAGACAGTAGCACAGCTCATAAAATAGCTCTTAGGCATATGTAGAAATACACAGAAAATCTCGAGTGCGGAAGCATCGCTCAGGAAGTTGTACATATACATCCCTATAATATCCCTATTCTGTTAAAAACTTACTGCAGGTAAGAGGTTCTCACCAGACCTACAGCTGCTCATGGCACATTGGAAGCCAGATGAAGTAGACATCACTTTGGAACAAACTGGTAACACACACTACAATTGTGATCATAATTTAAAACATCACTAAGATCACTGTTAGTAGCTTTTTTTCTACATAAATTATTGTATTTTGGTGAAAATTTGCTACATTGACTATAGTTGTCATGAAATGCAAACAAATGTCACAGCTTTGGTTCCTTTAATAGTCCTACTGCACATATCCACTAGCTGAATGAATTAAAGAGAAAAACTATAGATATGCTGAGTTTCTCTTCTAGAATTTTAAATACTTAGGTATAAAGGAGAGGGGGAATTTAGTCAGGAAATGCACACTGACATTCTTTTATAGCTGGACCTAAATCAAGYGAGTAAAAAAAATGATAACTGTGAAGCATAACTGCCATCTTGTGATTGAATACTGCAATTCAAGTAGCTTTTGGGGGAACAAAATATTTGGATGCTATTTCCAAAGGCATCTTCAACTTTTGGAGAAAAGATYTGAAGAGGAAATAGAAATTCAGCCCCGTGGACCGTCACTAACAGAAGATACAAGCTCCCAGACTAAACAAAGAAACCCATGAACAGTCACCTATGACACTTCAGTTGCCTTAAATTGTTGCAAAAGAAATTCTGTGGGACTTCTTACTTAAGCAAGTTTTATACTGAAGATTTACATAAGAATATGCTCTGCAGATCTCGATTTTTATACTTTTCATCGGCATATCAACAGTTTCATTTTCCCACTTCAAGTATATGGATAAGATTGGTCAATATAAAAACATTCTGTAAGTGCAAAAGGCAGGAATATCAGGAAAGGGGAGCCAGTGAGCTGAAAGATGGCTAATTAAGAAGGCTTTTTGCGCTCCTGATTTCTTCTGAATGGAACTTTTCTTACCCATACTGCAAATATGTCATTGTTAAGGTTTTATCCTGAGGGGGGGTGTATCAAAAGGCCATCCTAGACAAGGGAGTAGCAAAAACAAACAGTAACAAAAAACATGAAGGGAAGTCTCTCAGAACTGACTTATTTTAAAAAACTTTTGGACATGAAGTTACAATCTAGAACTTGAAGCTGGTTGGGAAGCACATGAAATAAAGAAGCATCTGTTTTATCGCAGCAGGATATTCCTGCTGAAAACAGTCTTTATAAGCATGTTCTTTTTTTTTTTTTTTCTCTCACTTGAAGATTGCAGCCACAAAATATCCCTGCAAAAGATAACATATCTGTATCATTTAAGTTGACTTTGAAAAGATAAAAAGAAAACTTAATTAGAGCAGAGGGCAAAAACTAACAGTATTTAGCAGCAGCTCCCTCACCTAGCACTACTGAGCTTGCACCAGTTCTCGTCCTGCTCAATCCACTGGAAAGAGTCTGCTCCTTTCACTGGGAATTGAATCAGACCCTGAAGTAGTTAACAAGTCAACTTACATAAGTGAATAAATGAGTAACCTAAAAACAAGCAGCATAACGTCATTAGTAGGCCATGTATTTTGCAAAATATTAGTGGTATGTTTGATGGACGCTTCCTAGATGTCAGATTTCAAATACTGTCGTATTTAAAGTTATTTCTATGAAATAAGTGATTACTTCTGTTTTGTTAAATCCAAATTAAACACCTGTACAAGCCCATGAAAACTCAAATTAATGCAATTATAATTCTAGACTTAATATTAAAGTACACTACCAGCGTAGCATTCAAATTCACCTTTAAAAGAGGCATGCATAGGAAGCTGCCTATATGTCAAAATGCAACTTCCACAGGTTGTCTRCCTACAAGTTTCATTTGTCTGCCCACACATATTTTCCCAGGAAAAATACCACATGGGAATATTTGAAAGACTAGTTGCATGCATGGTTGTGCAGGTTTCATTTGCACATTWTATTTTAAATGGCTATCCAAACCAAGTAAAAAAAAGACTCATAGAAAAAAAAAAGGCAGAATTATAATTGCTTTTGAAAACTTTTATGCATGTATTACCAAGAAGCATTAACTGCATGAGTGAATCCTGCACAAGACTCCTTCTACTGAGTATGCAGTATGGAGAAAATAATTTCCCTCCAACCTAGGGCCAAGGTGCCTTTTACAGCATATTCTTCACCATGTTCTAGGAACAAAATAAATATTCATGGAATACATCACAATTCAAGTCTTTTGTAAATACATATTTGTTTTTCTAATCATGCCTGTGCAATGAGCAGATGAGGAGCTTGAGTAGGAAGAGATTAGGGTCAGAAGTACCTGCTAATTTGGGGCGCAGGGTTAGAGATGCAGAGCAAAGACCTTGAGCCACGACTGAGCTTGGGCCCTGCTTGGGTCTCTTGTCAGAGATTGACACCTGGAATAAATTCGCAGATTCTATCAATCAATAAATTAAAAAAAAAAAAAAAAGAAAGAAAATAGTACTACAAATAGAAGTGGTAGCATCGTCTTGCTTTTGTTTTTTGACTTAGCAATTTCTTGACAACCCTCATGCTCCGCAYAGGATTTCCTCAAGAATTTCTGAGGAAATCAGTGAAGGGTTACTAGCCAGGCTGGAAGCCTGGATCCAACCAGACGGATATCTGAGCAAGAAGTAATCAGTCCTAGTGATGGTCTCCCCCGGGGAGTCACAAGAACAGGGAACATTGACACTGGTCTTGTTGGAATGAAACRAATAATGTAGTTCAGAAATCTCCAGGTTCTGATCACAAGAAGGTCTACTGGTCCCTGTGGTCTACTCGAGAAAGACTTTCCTGCCCCTTTTCCCCATTCGYGTCTCCTGTGCCTTCAGATACTCACGGAATCTTTTTCCTCAAGAGGTTACATTTTAGCAGAACAATGTGCAAAACTTCAAGTAGAGCCCAAGAGTTTAGAAATGCTAAAAGGCGTTTGAAGTCATTGCCCCGTGTCCCAGGCTGGTGGAACTGCAGCAACCACACACTGTGAGTCTCGTGTTTCACTTGAGAGCAGACTGGCCTTGTACCCCCTAACTGCAGCAACCCCAAGCTGGATTGATGAATGTCGAAGAGAAGGACAGGGCTGAACTACTCCCCTCCTTCAGTTTTTATCAGCGTCACAAGACTAAGTGTCTGGACCCACTTAGCTGGCGATGCAACAGGCAGGGGAACGGGTGGATGAGAGAAATAACCCCCTGTGACAAGYGGTAATAAAGTAATTCCAGGCTGCCACACAATCCCTCTTTCTGCTTCTTATCCTTAGTGATTAGGTGACACCTGACAACATAAGCATCATTACATCTCATTCACAYGGCACCAGGCAGCTGGTAGGTGAAGAACAACAGATCATAATTTTTACTTCCCCATATGGACAAAACATACAAATATATGATATCATATACTATATGTAATGTATACATTATATTATAAATCTGTAAAGATACTGCATAATAAATGTAATACATAATTTCTTAATCTCACAGTAACGCAGAACATCCAACTGGAAACAATCCAGCAAAAGATGAGAGAAAGTTCTCCTAACATGCAGAAATTTAATAACCAGAACTTACCTGAATTGTCTTCTTGTGATTTTCGCCTTTCTGTATTTTATGTCCTCATAGCTGCTGCACTGATTTGTTCGACTGAACAGAAACTCAGTTTAAAAAAATAGTAATAATGACAAAGATCATAAATACTGTCAGCTTTTATTCTTTTAGGCTTAAAGTTTAAATCGCTTCACACCTATATGCATAAAACATGCACAAATGAACAGCCTGCRAGGAACAACTTTTTGCTCTAACATAGATCAATGTGACGCGGAGCCCAAGTATACAGCTGCTATCAACCAGAGCTTAAGCAGAGATCAGTAGCTATCCCTAACCATCCATACCTATCCACAAAGCTTGCTGAGTGTAAAATAGGTAGAGATGAAGCTCACATAAAACTTGCAAGTGAAGAAAGAAAGAATCAAAATAAATAAAAGTAATTGGCTATAAATATCCCATACATAAAAGATTTTTCTCTTTTTTTTTTTCCTTTGGGAGAATTTTTATGGCTTCAGTTAAGCTTTAGCCATGTAAAAGTGAAATCTCCCCTTACTTTTCTTTAAAAAGTCTTCTTTCACAAAGCTGAAGAYTCACATATTAGGATTTGCCCCCAAATCGAGTCCCAAGCCTTGCTTAATTAGCAGTTGGGACAGCCCACATTGACTTATCTATCCTGATTAGATAACTTGAGTGCTCACAGGAATTAAAAAAACAACAATTCCTACAAGTCAGACAGCAGTGGAAAAATATTTGGGGATCCTCCCCACCACCCAAAAACCCTAATGATATTTGATCTACAATTACCACTTTTTACAAAAGTCAATGCAAGATTTATGGGCTTGGGGATGACTATCACTTTTAATAGAGTTCACTATTGTAAACAAAATGATTTCATTCTTTAAGCACCTGTAGAGCTTTTAGAGGGTACTTAAACTGTAAATGTGCCCACATTTAAAAAAAATCTCTCTATATAGATACAGATATATATGGGAAGGCATTGCAGAAGTTGCCCCAATGCTTTCAAAGGCACTTTGCAAGTCCCTTTGTGCATAGCGGGTAATGGCAGGGGGTTTTGCCACTTCGCTTGCTTCAATTGTCTTCTTTTTGCTTGGAAAATTACATTTCATCAAGTTAGTTCTTATAGATTGAACACTTTGTGCTAAACAAATGGTTATATTCTTCCTAGTGCTTTCAATATATTAGAAGGAGATGTTCAAGTCAATATTGAGCTGACATAGATTAGATTTACCAAGTGAATTTTTCCAAAATTATAATCTTATTGAACAACTACTATATTTTGCACTTGTCAGAAGATGTTTATTGCTTTATTTCATTAGTATGTCCTGTCAACCTTTAATTTTAAATTGCTTAGCCAAAGAAGAAAAGGAATTTCACTGAAGGAGAACTAGCTTCAACTGATAAGAGACATCAGCTAATGTGGAATAATGTGCCAATGTATCTTTAGGATAAATTTGTTGTTATCCACGTGGACCAGTTATTCCAGCAGATTTATATAGCTAAAAGACACAAATCTAACAGGATATCTGAGAAAACTCCAGTATTTCCAATGAGCTGGACTCTCTCCTTTTATAATGAAACTTTTCAAGTCTGAAAAATTTGCAAAAACAGAAAAACTCTAACATTTATTTTAAGTTATATGAATTTCTCAGTTCATGGTTTGCTGCAAGTGCCACCTACTTTATCACAAAACAATTAAGAAGTTTGAGGATATATTTGTGTCATCATCTATTTATCAGCAAGCTAAAAGAAATGTATCCATATAACATATTTATAAGCACATCACTCCTAAACAAGATTTTTCCTTTTAATGGGTAAAATGAAATATTTTTTTAAGCAATCAAGAGGCAACATCTTCCTCTTCATTCAGCGGTGCTGGAGTCTCATTTAGGAGAAGCTCCATCAAGGAAGCTTGGACATCCTTCTCCAATCCTGCCTGCTAAGCCATGCCACCCTTCCAACATGGGAGATTAAGCTAGATTGTACTTCTTAATCAAAATCTATTTATTTCTTCTCATACTTGCATCAAATTCACCGGTTGCATCTCCAGCAGCTTGGAAACTACCTGTGTGCTCCCGGAAACAAGACCAAACATGCCTCCAGGTCTAACAACAGAATGCAGCCTCTATATACAGATAAAACCTGTGAGAATGGAAAATCTTGTTTTCAGTAAATAAGATGTGTTATGTTTTCGTTTATCAGCACCTTGTGACTGCTAATATCTCATTTCCATGTACCATTGAAGGTCATGGTCGATCACTGAAAAACAAGCTGCTCTTTACACATGAAATAGTTGATGAAAATACCATCAAAAGCCATTATTACCTTAAAAGAATTTGATTTCACTGACAGCACCACATCAAGTCAGTTTTACCTTTTGCTGCTAATTTTAATTATTGCCTTTTTGCCTTCCTTTAAACCAAGATCTGCAAGTAATGATGTGCCTCAGACACAACGTTCATCAGGTTGTCTTTCATTTGCTGATGTTGAAGCTTATTGGCAGCACTTTAAAAAAAGTCCTTTAGATATGTGTTCTTAACAGCACATAACTTACTCCATACTAGCCAATACCAGATGTTTTGTAATAAATAAAAGTAATTGCATCCCTAACAAGCTGCGCAGACAGGATGGGTCCGTCACATACAAAATGGATTTGCATTATATCCTTTCCTTGTTTCCCAGCCTTAAAAGCCCTTACACTAATAAGCTTTTCCAGCAAAGAAAGTAATGAAAGGGGAGAAGGAGTCTCCACACTGCATTGCTCCATACAAAAGTGCCCATTCCTGGATACTTACACTTTCCTCAGGTGAGCCTTCAACATGCACATCAGCTCAGGCACAACCCTGTCCCATTCCCAACACAATCTCATGCAGATGGGATGCTGGTTCCCAGTGGCCGCCTCTCCCATCATCCAGAGCAGGATAAACATGGGAGCACAAGAGCACTGGTATTATCTTTTTCTAATCATAGATATTTTTCTAATCATAAATATTAAACCGTAATACTGGACCTTCCATAACAGGGATTGAAGTTTTTGCAGTCTTTCCTTCAGTCAGCTCTGCAGAGAAGCAAAGACAAGCCAGGAGCCAGTTCAAGCCTGTGATATATKTGTCTTATTCAAGAATAAAGACTCTACCAGTCTCCTGGAGTGAAGGGAATAATATATAACCTGAATGATATAGCAACTTGAGTTAGGTATAACTCAAGAAACGTTAGTGGGTGAAAATCTTATTAGCCTTATAAAATAAATAACCCTCACCTCATAAAAGAGAGCAAATTATAAAAGTTCTATCCATATAATTAAAAAAAAGACCTTTTTTTTTTTTTAATACCATCTCTAGGCCAAATTGAAAAGTTCTTAAGAGATCTGGAATCAAACTCCATAAGCAACATAATCTCATGCTGTTGAATTGAAATAGCCCTTAAATTCACAGTTGTTTTTAAGGAAGGAATGGCTCCCACAGACTTGTGTAAGAGCAGCTGCATTTCAGCAGGACATTCAGTTCAAGGTTGCCTTCACTTCGAGCACTGTCACAAAGACTGGCTAAACTTGACTTGCGGTAGTGGCGTGAAAAGGTTCAGAAAAGACCAAGTCTCTTCCTTGGGAAAACTGCAGAGTTTAAAGCAATAAAGAAGAAAAAAAAGTCCAGTTTCCAAAATCCTCATTTAAATTTTAGAWAAAAAGGACCTTCACCTTTTATACCTCCATGCTAACCCATCAGTAAAGGTTGAGTACAGCTGTGGTGGCCACAGTTTCACATGGGATCACAGAGAAGAGCCTTCTATCCCGCAAAACGTCCTTGGACGAGGCACGTCCGGCCTCCCTGAGCTGGAAGYCCTGGAGCAGAGCCAGCTGCCAGGTTTCGGTACAAAGCTTTCCTGGGGCTGAAGGAGGAAAGCCAGCAGGACCGGGGTTCGGCTGCAGCGATGGAGACGGCAGCACCATCTGCTCCAGCTCCACCGGTGCCGCTGGGAACGGAGGAGCGAACGGCAGATATTAATATGGAGAGCCCTGCGAGACAGGGTGCCTCTGCAGTCCCTGCAACGGCGGAGCATCGCATATTGTTTCCAGCACTGTAATTATCTGATAAAGCTATTAACTATACCCTTGAGACGCCACGAAGCGGGCCTACACCGCTCGCATGCAGATTGCTTTGGCAGATTAGTCAGCAGCTGTATTATTCTGGAAAAAAAAACATACATACATACAATATGTACATGAATGTAGCAAGAGAGTGTTTTTTCCTTCTATATTTCTGGAAAACTTGAGGTTTACAAAGGGAGAGCCAGGCTGCAGCACAAGGCTCAGGTGGGAAGCACTTAGCACCCAGCACTGACTTCCCTTAACACGTGYTTTCAGCGAGGAGGAAGCAAACAGGGAGGGATTCTCTGTGGGAAGCTAGATCCATCTCCTGCCTCRTCACTGCTCAGCATTGGGGGGATTTGTTCTTAACACCTTGGTGGCTCCTAGTCCTAGGAAGCATTAGGGTTACAACTAGGAGGATGACTCTTCCAAGTGGTAGGACTGGACCTGGCAATGAACTGCACTGTGTTTCCTTCCATCCTTGCTCCCTTTCTGCAGCTCTGTATCTCCATCTCAATTTGACGGGACATAACGAAGTGTCTCAGGCCGTATTTGCCTTCTCCTCACATTGAAAGTTCATTTAAAACCTTGAGCAATTGTAACAGAACTACTCCAGATTCASCGCCAAAATAAAAAGGCGGCAACCTAAGGAAGCCCAAGTGCAGATACGGCACTATAAGCCAACTACCTTGTCAGTTATATGCRTAATGAGAAGCTATTAATAAGACCACAGAAAAAGCTGCAAATGAGGACACTTCAGGAAAGCACRGAAGTATCCCAGAAAGCCACTCTATGCCACTCTAACAAAATCCACACACATCTGAGAAGGTTTCTACTGTGAGCAGAACAGTCCTCCCCGCAGACTGATTGACCCAACACGCTGGCTGCGACCAGGTGCCACAAGGATGCCCCACGTAAAGGCTGCCTTGGGAGGGGGCAAGAAGGAGAGCACTCAGCCACAGTGGATGTACTGTTGTCCATCAACAAAGCATCTATGGGCAAACACACCCAAGACGAGTTACTGGAAAGGCTTGCAAATCAAAAAGAAACAACCTATGGGCCAGTTTTGTTTTTCCTTCTATATGTGCTAATATTAATATAGCTGCAGATGTACTTTCCCCTCCTTGGCTTCAGGAGGCAGCAAATGAAAGGGGTGACATTCAACCTTGTTGACCAGCAAAAGCAATTCAATCCTCATCTTCASCTCCTTTTAACTCATTTATTCCCTTCCATTTATATTTATTCTGGCAACATTGGCTGCTTACCTATGATTAATGTACCGGCGGCAGTTTTCAGRAGCATCATTTCATAGGTTCTGAGAAAAAAAGTGGAGCTGAAAGGGCCTTGGCAAGAGGCCAGCTACCAACCACAGGGCAAGAGCGTCCGAACTTGAGCTTGTTGATCTCATTGTCTTATRGTCTCCCCAATGTCCAAAAAGGAGGATTTTATTTGAAAATGGTCAATGAAAATAGCGACAAGCCACCAAACCCTTCTTTCTCCCTCCACATTTTATTCCATAAAAGCAATTGCTCCCACTGCCTTTTTACAGCCTGAAAGTCTGCAGTGTTAGAGGGAAGCCAAAGTGATGAGTACTCCAGTCCAGAAATCTGGATTTTTTTGCCATCCAGAAATCTGGATTTAAGCTTCCTTCCTTATTTTCCTTTTCCAGTACCAGTAAGTCCCAGACTGATAACCTCTTGCTAGTTTAAAGCATTCCTTCTACCAGAACACTTGTCTGATGCCACCACGCTAAGGCTGATGAGGCAGTATAATTGCAGCATACTGGGAAACATAACTGCAAAGCAATACTGAAACATTCTGAGCTATAATGTCTATACTTGCATTTTATAATTTTCACATACGGAAATATCACCTAATTGCCAATAGACTAACAACAGTCTTCATAGAGGGCCTAACCCACAGCTCTTCAAAGTGAATGAGACCATTCTGTTTCCTTCAAATGGCTTTGGATCATCCCCAAAAGCAGAAAGAAAAAATAAATTCCAAAATATCTCATTAACTTCTGCAAATGTCTTTTGAGCCACTTCCAGAAAAATAAGTGAAGGGGAAAAAAAAAAGTAGCACTCCAAGAACACAATTCCAGTAAAAGAAAAACTCTTGACTGCTTTCAAAGTGATCTGAGATAAACTATAATCACATATTGCAAATGACTCCCAAAAGCCAGAGCGAACAGATTTTGCCATCAGGCTGCCCTTCGATCCCCTCGTGCTCCCATCATTCAGCCGCATGTCATGTCCGAGGCATTCGCACAGTCATCCTCAGAAATAACCACACTTTTCTCCATCTGAACTCGCTCCAAGCTAAGTGGGGGGAAAGAAAAACACCACTGACAAAGCAGTCACATCAACAGATGTGATTTCTGATTTAAACAGCCGTATTTCTTCTCCTAGAAGCCTTTGTTGCTCTAGGAATACACGGACTTGCATAAAGTTYTCTTCTGCTCACGCGGTTAAAAACCACATCAGAGTTTCTCCCAGGACCCTATAACCATATAAGTGAAAAACAAAGTGAAAAGTGAAAAACAAGCGTCCAATTCCAGGTGATTTCAGACAGAAGAAGGAGCCAAAATACCTTGGAGGATCCAAGCTCAGGCCTCACAGCTGTGCTRCACTTTTCCCTCTGTTCTGCCTTAGCAGGTGTCTCATCCACAGCTGCAGATCCTCCTGGCTGATGTGCTCCAGATGTGGTTTGTGCTTCTTCATATGCCTTTAATTGGTTAATCAGGTCCTGCCAACCAAAGCAGTGAGCTCAGCACCACAGTCCTCAGTGTTGCCTACTCATTGATGAAATAAAAGCCCCTGCTGGGCAGTGACTGTGAAATGTGATTGCCTTTATGATCCTAATATCCTTATTTTCTCMTTTAATTTACTACTCTCCTACTAAAGAAAACCAAGGAAAAGATAGGTACTTCATTAGCATTACAAGAATGAAACTATTGAAATGATCCACAATATTATCCTCCTGGATTTTGCATCAAAGAAGGCTTTGTTCCATGGAGTTTTCACTGTCTGAGAAACAGGTTGCTACTGATTTTACTTTGCAGCTCAAAAGGCAAAGTTCAGGGGGACAGTATCATCCTTCATTTTCTGCTTAAATTGTTTCAATAGAAAATGAAGTTACCGACCCACACAGTTCTGGAGGTGGAGAGAGGGCAGATCAAACCAAAGTCCACATATACCCTTATTTTTTTTTTTTTCACGTTGTGAAAAAGTCACTTTTACACAATGCTAAAGAGATCTCCCTTGATGCTGGAGCTGTGATCTTAAAACTATAGAGAAAGTACATCTAGAAGAGCAAAGGCAGATATTTACTAACTATAGAGCAATTGCTCATAAYCTACATGCTGTCAGCACATAATGAGATACTATAATGAGAAATAAAGCTCACAGTTTAATCATACATCCTAAGGTGGTTCCCCTTTCACATTTTCTAGTGAAGCTTCRAATCAGATAATTATATTGCACCTAGACAAAATGTTTTTATATTATCAGTTCCCAGACAGATTCTTTCCTTKTCTCCTCGTTACTACATTTTAGCCCAGAAGTAGCCAGGAATAGGCTCTGTTCACAGAGAACCGCATTCAAGCAGCAGGATACTCACCAAGCTGATGAGATTTTGAWGGAAAATTAGGTTTTCAAGCCAAATTATTTTGTACTTTAGCTTTTTCTAAAACTCATTCCATTTTCTATCACAYGAGAAATTGTACAGTCATGTTTCACCCTCCCAGCTCTTCAGCACTGATCAATAAACGTAACCATGCACAATAATTAAACCAAAAAAGCAAAAACCCCAGTCCCAGAGAGACAAAACTGGAGTGCATGAACACAGGAAACCAAACCAAAATAAAAATAAATAYGAAAATAAGTAAAAATATTTTAATAAAAATCAACTAGATTTCTTTTTTTTCCCTTGAAACACTATTAAACCCTGCTTGCCTACTTACGCAGACAGAGGACATGGTGAGATACCACCTATAAAGCCATAAAGAAGTGGAGGAGGCTACTAAGTCCATCATTTTGGAGAGCTAATCTGTGCTTATGCAGGCAAGATAGACACTGCATCCAACCTGTCCCGTTGAAAACTGCATGGCCACCTTTGCGAGATAAGCCTCCAGGTTATCTGRGAAGCTGATATGAGAAGAGGAGGGCAGAGCCAGCTCAGGCTGCTCTGCTGCAAGGTAAAATTACATCTGGCAAGAGGAGAGCTYCCTTGGAGAGAGCTGGCTGGTGTGAGGAGAGGGGCAAGGAAAGGCTGCTGGAGCAGCTGCCCTTTTCCTACCTGTCCACACTATGGAAGTGAGATCCTCTCCTGCAGTCCCCCAGTGCCATAACATCCCATTTGGCCACTTGCAGTGAATTTGACCCCAAATCAGCATGGTCTAAGTTACAAGTCCACAACCTCTCGTGTGTCCCAAGATCCAACATGCAGAAGGAAAAGGCAAAACCCAAAGAAAGAAAAGGCAAAACCCAAAGGGTGGACAATCCTTCAGGCACATGCACAGAGGTCCAGCCTTGCAAAGCTGCAGAGAGTTGCACCCTTTGGACAAAACCCTCTCTTTAAAATATTTATCAGAAATACCCAACAGACACACACCGAAGTCAGTTTCCTTCAAATAGCTGCCTCCAAGGAAGAATCATAGAGTTTCCTTGCATGGAAGAAAAAATCCAGATGCAAGATGTAAATCACAATAGGGGACAAGGTGGGAACCTGAAGCGAATGTGTTTTATCATGGTCCAGTCATAAYTTCTGTTGATCCGCTTAACATATGGCACTATTACTTTTTAACCTAATAATAAATAAGACTTTAGAAGGAAAACACATATTTGAAATGTGTATTATGAAGAAGTTTTCAGAAAAAGATTTTAGCCATTTTAGCACGTAATTACTCCTTTTTTTTTTTCCCCCCCTCCTTGCATGGAGTTTGGCCACAGCTCTGAGTTTATAAATTAAACATTCAGAACCATGGTAGCCGCACAATAATAATAATAATAATTTATTTTTCCAGCATGTTTCCTCTTGAAAGGCCCCCTGACGTGCAGCCAGCTGTCCCAGTGAAAGGCACAGGGAGCACAACGTGTGGCAGAAGAACGGAGATGCCAGAAGAGGTGCCCGGCGTCTTCAACACCCACTTGAAGCTATTTGCATGGCTGGCAAAATCTGAAAGAGCACTGGATTTGCTGTTCACAAAGAACAACGGGCTAAATTAGCCCCAAGCTCCCTTGCTCATCAGGATGTCTCCCCCGTGACCTTACAAGCTAATGTCACCCTGGAGCACGCTCGGGATTAACTTCCATGTCTCCTCTGAGATGGAAAACAGGAATTTCTGAGGTGACGTTGAGTTTTTAGGGGGAAGAAATAGGAAGGATGGTTGCGTTGCAAAGGCCAATTCAAAGGACATGAGTTTGTCAAATGATGGGGAGGATGCCAGGCTCTCTGCTCCATGAGCCTGCCCAAGAGGTCCAGTAGTCAGTAAGAAAATAGAGGCAAAGCATTTCCATGCCTCACAAATGGGCTACATAAAATACRCGACAGACACTCCAGCGTTCAGGTACCACTGCAAAGGAGGAGCCGTGAGCATCCCTCCCTGGCACAATTTGCAACTACTCTAGGTCTATATGTTTGTTTCCCAAGATGAAACACAGCTAGCATTTATGCAGCCCCACAGCTATAGAAATGCGTTTATATTAGTTTCGTGTTTGATATCCACCACTTTTAGGTCAACAGCACTATTAGAGCCTCTCCACTCGGCAGTGCTCAATAAAGAGCCTGTTCACGCACTGAACAGGCATTTGTGTTTCATCCAAACTACCTTCATCAGACACATTTTCACATTGATAGACAAACTAGATAAAAATATTATCCAGGAGCATGGTATATTACCAAAACCTCTTGCAGGTGTGTCACTAAATTCTAGTATTTGTCCACTTTATGCTACAATTTCAGTTTTAATTTGACCATCCATTTTCTCTTACATCACCCATACTATTTAAAAATATCATGAATGCATGTATTCAAGCCAAAGTCAAATAAAACTATCACAAGAGAAGCCCCGTCCTGCAATAAATATTGACTGAGCTTTCCCATCAGATTCTAGCATTACAGTTAAGAAAAAGTCACTGCTTGTCTGTCCAGTATCTGCATTTTTCACCAATCAGCAAGGTTGAAATGGGATTTGAAAGGTGCTTAAAATGATACGAAGGTGGAACAAGGAACAAGCGGCAGMGAAAAGTTGCCTTTTTTTCCCCATTTCTTCCTTCCCTTCCTTTTTCTTCATTGCATTCTATCACTTAGCTTTGAAAGGAATCAACCCTCTAATATAAGACCTAGCAAAATGCATTTCAGGTATATCAGGTTCTATAAATACATACCACATGCACGCAGAAAATTAACACGGGAATATGTATGCATTATGGTTCTCTGCAGACAAAATAGATTTCTTTAATCTGTCTGCCTTTTCCAACTTAAAATGTTAATTGCATTAATAGCACCTTAAAAGCTACATAACAATTCAACRCAAGGATATTAAACTTTCCCTATCAGAGTACCTCTTCATAGAGAAAACCTTCAGGAAGAGGCTGTTGAAAAGTAATTGTTCCCAAGGAAATTTGCTCATATCATTTTTGCTGTCTTTGATGGAGTTTCTGTGGCTTTTTGTGGAAATTCAGAAGACCTCTGGGGATCAGATGTCACACTATTCCACTGCAATTTCGAAATTTTCCTACTTAATTTTAATTTCTTGAATTCCATCTTTATTGCTGGGGACCAACCTCAAGTTACAATAAGAGTACTGGCAATAACATGAGGTAGGAAAAACAGGATCGTTATTGAACAAGAGCCATAAAATCAGGTTTTGAGGAGCTGACGCCACAAACCCTAAAATACCTGCAACTTATACAAAGCATCCATGTGTCCACAGAATTTAAGTTCCCAACCTGAATTTCTCTGTGATGCTATGACTTCTCCCCAGTGGCAATGGRAACTAATTGCTATATTACTTGGAATATATTACTATATTCCAATATTGCTATGTCACGTTTACAGAAGGTGCTACAAAGTACTCTGCCGTGGACACTCCTCCATTTCTCCTTCTGTCTAAAGCAGAAAAGCAGTCATCTCATGCCAGGAAAATCAGTGCTGGACAGCTGGACAGAGGAACCTTATYGAAACCACTGCAGAAACTCATGGCTTTGCAAGACCCCCAGCGCACTCAGCAGCACATGCCCTCATGCCCCAATCACTCAAATTCAACTTGCTGTTGAATGTTTGCAGAACTATAGTGCCAGCTTCCAGTGGGTCTGCCTAAAGTTTCACATTATCCCAAAAGATTTGAGAAAACTCTGAACAGAGGAAAAAAAAATCTATCACAAAGAAAATACAGAACAATATGAAAACTTATCTGCACTGTCAGAAATCACCATCTAATCAAGACCTCCAAGACAATTAAATCAAGGCAAGGGAGAATGCAGTTTCAGTCTCTCCAACACAGAAAAATAAACAAATAATCATCAGAGAGGTACTGAATGTATGTGGCCTTGTTTCTCATATTTCACATCAGCTAGTTTGGTAATGATATAAAACAAGCAATTCAAAGTGGTTTCAATTAAAAGACTCTTAAAGGAACATGAGAGGCTACAGATCAACAGTACTTTTCATTAACTTGTGCAGTAAGGATGGGTTGAGATGGAGGCCATGGAGCAAGACACACATTACCTGTTGGCCAAACACAAGATGGCTCTAAAAGCGCTKAAGATTGCTGGATCTGGTGCATTCCGGCTAATCTTCCCTACAGCACTCAACCTGCAGAACTGGAGAGTTTGAGGCAGTTTAATTAATGCTATTTGAACCTTTTAATAGAAGAGGGCAATGACCAGAAATAAAAATATGAATGTAAATCCTTTCATGTTTAAGAGTTCATGGAGTGGAAAGTGCAATTAAAATACCATTAAATAAAATTTTAGTAGGTATATAGGAATTCTTTGTATATAGATAGTAGTTCTGGTGTCCGTAGACTTCAGAAGTTTCACTACCATTGTTTGGAGCGCTATGCAATGGATTAAAACTTCATAGTAATGACTAAAAGCTGCTTGTTAAATAAGACTATGTTAAATTATATGTGAAGCGTACTTGTATGTTCTGTTTAACTACTAGATATGACTCATGCATCTCCCCTTTGCCTCTATGAGTCCTTTAAAGAACTAAAAAGACTTAAAGCAACAAGGTTCTAGACTCCATTTAAGGTCTCCAAGTACATGAAGAATATAAAACAACTCAAGAAACTGATGACCAGGTATTGCTACAGCTCATCCATAAATGACAGTACAAGATTTGACACAGAAAGCAACACGTAAGAGCTACAGGAAAAGAACAACATAAGTGAAAAAGTTATAAATGGGTTTTCTTTCAACCAATGTTGGAGAAGCATCTGAAATTACTGTGCTATTGTTTTGCTGTTTACATGCAGCAACATTATCTGTCCTGACAATTCCTCACCAGTATTTTCAGTTTAAAAATAAAAAAAGCCTTAAAGGAGATGGGATAGCTTCTTCCCAATTTCTTTGCATCCTTTTGGCTTATCAGCAAAGATGTATATTCTACACCTACAACATTTCATACTACGCAATGTACTGAAGTGTGAAGATTGCCCTCAATATTAGTTACAGAGACATGCAGAAGGGCTGTATTCTTCACCAGATTAGAAAAAGAATTCTTCTTCAGGAAAGGCCTTGGCTGGCACGTAATTGACAGATACTATTTATTGCAAGTATTCCTGGTAGCCAGATAATTTGCTTATTTTGAATATGCCTGTTATTTATTGCTTGGAGACCATCAAAACTTGATATACAAGTTCCCCTGTAGTATCCAAGGAGGATTTAGTAACCACATTTTTCCCATATGAGTAATTTACATTGCCACTTTGTGAGAGGAAAGCTTTGCACTAAACACCTTCTTAAATAAATGATGAATATTCCCCTTTCCTGCCTAGTGGAGGCAAGTGTAATTTTGCTGGCAAACAGTTCACTTCAAAGCACCCTCACTCTACAGCTCCCAGCCGCCAAGAAAAACAGTTGCCCTTCCAGACAAACAGGAGACAAAAACCAAAGATAAAAGATAAAAATGCTTAATAATTATACCAAGAACATATGTCCTTCATGTTGCCAACATGCAACATCTCTGCCCAAGCAGCTGTTGTCAGAAAACTGGCACACGCTCCGAGAGCTCCCTCATCTCATCTACGGCCGGTGCCGTATGGTTCCTGTTTCCATGGCCCTGGTAAAGAACTGCCTTTATAAATACCCAAAACAAGTGRTGTTACTCAAGACAGGGATTTGTGAAGTCCTCAGTGCTGACCTCGTTATTCCCCCTCCATTAACACAAGAGTAATTTTCATAAGGAAAAATAAATCCAGTGCCTGCTCGGTAAATGTTGGACCACCCTGGACCAGCTCTGGGTAACTCCTTCAGGCTGAAGAATCCATCACTGCCTGAAGACACCTTTCTTTTTACATTAAACACACATTCAAAAAATAAGTAAAGGTCTGACAGATAAATTCTGATAGTTGAACAGATAATTTACCTTATGTAGCTGGCACATAAACCATACAYGACAGAAACTGCTTGTTCTTTCTGGGCCGCAGGATATGGTTTTTGTTTGATTCCCTTTTTTCTCCACATCTGACCTTCAAGGTGCAAGCAGCACAAGGGTCCACTTGCTTCAGAGCTTGCCATTTCCCCACGGTCTGTTTGCTATTAATGCACCATTAGAGTAAACATTCAAAAAAATGAAGACTGTATATTAAAGGTTTTTTTTTTTCGTTGAGCAAGGTATATAAAAAATGGAAACTAAAAAGCCAATCCCATTTCATTTACATTTATAATCTTTCTCCATGCCTAATACCACATTATGTATGTTATAATGAAACCTGATTGCACTGAAACTTGTAGGACAGCTGGATGGGGAGCTCCAATCACGTTTTCCCCCTTTTCCAAACAACTCTGTCTTCCTTCACTTCCCAAATACAGCAGATGTTCTGCAGCTTCACTATGAATACTGTATTAACTATGTGGACAATGTAGAAAAGGAATTTTTAAAAATTAATATGAAGGTGCAGTTGATGGAGAGGAGGTAGCCAACCAGACAGTCAGTCACTGCCAGGGCACGACTACATCTCCCAGTCTGCAGTATCAAATTATTTATATCATACTTATGTCAATTCTTATCTTTAATATACTTATATGTGTTTGGATGTGAGGTGCACACATCCAAAAAAGGATGAAATTCCAGGTTTTCTGAACTTAGCGGTTGGATTCTCATTTCAAAGTATTTAGGAAATCAGTCTGAACTGTCGGGTTTATCCTGCCTGTTCTCTGCTAAACCACAAGACCTTAGTGATGCTTCCGGGAAAGCCTCATACCTACTGACATCAGACTGTTATCTCACACTCCGGATTTTGCACATTTTCACTTTAAGATGTGAGGAAGGTAGGRAAAGGAGAAAGCACTGGTCTGCTCCAACCAGCACTAGCAGCTTTCTCCCTAACACGGCTCAGTGAAGACCTTCTGTCAAAATAACGTATCCTGAAAGTATTTTGAATAAAAAAGTCTAAAAAGAAAAAACAAAGAGCTGTAGAGTCTACTTTGGACAAAGCATAATGCATAGGAATTTATGTCCCTCTATAAAATACGAATTTTGGCAAACACTGCCYACTGGTTGCAAGAACCTTCTACTGCTTTCATCCAGATCATTTTCCCTAAGGAGTTCTGCCAGCTCCAAAGAGCATTACATGAACCCAGATGGAAACAGAATACTCTGGATGCTCTCTATAGACAGGGAGCCACCAGCTACCAAAATGGGACACTACAGGTCCTTGTACTTCCCTATCATCAGTCAATGCGCTTGCCTGAGATCAGAACCATGCATTACCAACCTACAGGGACAGCATAAAAGGACAGTTTGTTATTATCACCCCAATTTTATATCCCCAAAAAATAAAAAAAAATCCTCATGTAGAGCCTCATTAGGCCCCATTCAATGCTATCCTACATGATGCCACACAAACCCACATTCTCTCGAAAAAGCACTTCCTCCTCTTGCTTTTCTGCTCGTAATTGTCAGGTATGAAATACAACTCATCTTGGGCCAGTAAAGCATCAATGTAGGATTGCAGCTACATTTGTTTCTTCTATAAATAGTGTTTCAGAGCAGACCGAGAGTGTACACAGTGGAATTTATACCACTTAAGCAATAAAACGAAAGTCATGTTGTGGAAACAGCATAAAAATGCATATTTAATGACAAAATCTTGTAAATTCTCGTCTAAAATAGCGTTTAAGTCATCCTTTTCTTGCAAAAACACTGAAGAGCATATATCCTAACCAAGTTAACACAGGTCATATGTTTGAATGATTGGGATTCTTAAAGTAGTGCAGAGCACATTTAGCTGTCTCAGCGTTTCGGCACTTAAGTTGAAAATATGAAGTAATAAAAGCCAAACACGATTAGTCAGCAGGTGCATCTGGTCACTGGCACAGAGCAGCACTTGAGCACTCCTGTTCTCCACGCACCTCAGTACCAGCTGTACCAGCTGCCGGCGAGTGCAGTGCTCGGGCTGCAAACTCGCCACCATCCCGCTGGACTTGGAGCTAGGTGCTTTGTTTTGGTTGCTTTGGGACCCATGGAAAGGGCAGGAAAATCAATGCCCACAAGTGACTCATGCATGCAGTGAGCCCCAATGAAAAGGCTCTGGACAGGGCAACCAGCTACACTGGTAGTAATGGTTCAGTTACAAGGAATATACTTTAGGTTTAAATACCAGCTTCTGCCAGTGTTTTATTACCATTTTGATCATGTCCTTACCAGTCTGCAATGCTCTCACATGCCACCATCTGCTGTCATCTCGGCTTCTGAGTCCTCTGCAGATGAAGGAGAGAGAAACTTCTCTGATKTTTCTAAAGATTTCTGAGTTTTTTTCTAAAGATTTTCCAAAGGTTTATACCAGTGATCTGAAAGATGTGGACATCTTCTTCCCACTCCATTTTACTTTACAAGCTGACACATCCCAATCCAACAAATTCAATAGTCTTATTACGAAACATTATGTATGTATAGGATGCAAGAGAATACAAGTAGGGGAGAGAAAGCAAGCATGCAAAGGCTTGTGAAAATGGCATGTAAATGCCCACTTCCCCGTCTCCAACAAAAAGGAAAACCACAAATAGAACTGGGAAAAGTGCTATGACTTTGGACTAGCTGCAGGGCCAATTAGTGTTCCCAGGAGTGGGTACAGAAAGGAGCCCACTGGAGACATGTTCAGGTCACYGGCAGGCGCTGGGCTTGAGCGCCTCTGTACAACTGCACTGCAGATGTACGGAGAATRTGGAGCTTTGGGGGATAATCAGATTTAGTTTTTTCAATAAGTAGAGCATATTATTTTCAAGTGGTTAACTGAGAATAACTCTTGCAGAAGTACAATATAACAGTAATTATTCTGAAATCAATGGCACAAAAGGGTTCATTTTAAATCATATTATGATTGCTGGATTAAAGTAGTTATTACATAATCGGATAGCAATTACTCCACCTTAATAATTTCTGGGTTTCCAAGGGTGACTGAAAGTGATAATACAAGCTACAGCAGGTGTCAAATTTTAGACTTTGCGAAATGAATATTCCGAGGGCTGCAAAGAAACAAACCTATTAGCATATAAAAACCACAAGCGTGGCACATAGCTAAAAATATAAAAACACTGCAACCCTTCAGCCTTGAGCAGACATCCAGAAACAGTTCACTCCTGGCTAAGAACATTGAAAGCACAGGTTAAATCACAGGGAAGCTAAAGCTTATCATCCCTCCTCTGAGAAAAGTTAACATTTTCCCTCTGTAGTCAATTTGAACATCCGTGCTTCAGCCTCCTCTTTAGCAGAAGGGCAAGAAGCGTCTCAATCAACTAGCAGATTTGCAGGCTAAAACCCATAATTGACTCTGTAGAGCTCTGCTTTGGAGGAGAGGATTTGGGGCTCCCATTTTGACAAAAACATCTTCATCACACCTGGTTTTCCTCGAGCTGGAGCTTCTATCAGCCCATTTGCTACAAAGGCAGGCTCAACCCCATTATTCTTCCTGCATTTTTCTTTTGCTTCCTTATCTCATTTCCCTTTAATCCAAAACTCCTTTTTTTCCCCTTAAATACCAGATGCCTACTGCTTTTTGATCACATCTCATTCAAAGGACAGTGCTTTGCAAAATCCTGCCAAAACCCATTTCAGAACAGTTGGAAGGAATATAAATGAAAACAACCCTCTCAGACAGCACCTTTCTCCAATTCCCCCATCCCTTTGTGCAACCTTGCTCTTAATCCCAGCTCCTGAAAGAAATGCTAAATGCTAAATCTCCAAGGGTTTTTTTTTTTTAAACAGATTCAAGAGCCGGTCTGCAGAGCCCAGACATTTGTAACACCATCAGTGTCTAACAGCAAGAGCAAGAAGTCGGCACATAAGCACACAGCCTCCTTACTGCTCCTTAAAACACACACTTTCTTTGTGGACGAATCTATTAGTCTGCATCGCAAACTAAATGGCAAGGTAAAATTAAGTCCACCTAGTTGCTCAAGGGCAAATATTTGCGACGTGCTGCAAGCAGGAGCGTCTGGGAAGGGAAGTAGACACTGAGGTTCAATATAGACTAAGGTAAGTGTCCAAAGTTAATTTCAGTGCGTTAGGCAAGGGAAACGGAAACTCTTGGAAAAGGACAGCTACATATTGACTGCAGATTTACTAAATGTAGTTCCACGTACCAACTTGCACGCTCTGCCATCACATGGGGAAAGACTCAGAAAAGGAGAGTTTGAAGAACTGAAGCACGATCAAGCAGCAAAGATAAYGGCTGGGCTTGCATCACCAAACACTTCTGTAAGGAAGACTGAGGTTGCTTGGTGAGAATTCACAGCAACAGAACTATTACAAGCACTCAAACGAGTCTAACTTGTTTCAGAGTTTTGAAATGAGAGCAAGTTTGCACGGGATAGTCTCAGGAGAGCAAGTGCACTAGCTTTGCCAGTTCAGAAGGAAGCTGCAAAGTCCTGAGGTTTCCATGAGCAACATCAGGTAGCAACATTTCTCCTTTAATGCAATGGCAAGTCRAGGTCACACCAGGTGAAGAGCTATGAGCGTGAATGTAGCCTCTGCAGACCTGTAATATTCTACACAAAGCTCGGAAATGAACCATGTGAACCCCCCCCAACTCAACAGGTTTGCAATATGTACATAAAACATCAGTCAAATGGAGGCAAATCCAACAGGATAAAGGCAAGTATTTCTCCATTCTTTTCCTCAGGACATCCCAGGACACACAGTTAGAGTACAACCTAAGGAAACATGCTAAAAGAGGAATAAAAATAACCTGTTCTACTGAAGCAGTTTCGCTGGGTTGGAAATCTTAGCAGATCTCCCATGGGGAAAGAGACTCCCAAGGGTGAACAGTAGCAAGACATATGCAACTGTTTTTGCTGGAGGTGATTTTTGAAACATTGASAGCCATAAGCGAATACTTGCATATTCCTGGGAAACTGGAAACACCAAACACAACTCTCATTCCTCCACTCGAATCAGAAGCCAGCTARGGAGTATTTAGGACTGCAATCCTTTAACCTCGAGCCATCTCACTAAGAACTGCAGAGGAACACTGCCCTGCCACCAACAGAAGCCATCATTTTCCCACAAGTGCAGCCTCATGTCGGCAATTACACTGACGAGCCTGTCATGGGCAATGATAAGCACTTGTGAAATACAGCACGGAAAGTTATTATGAAAAGAAAGAATCGTCGGGTAACTCCCATCCGTGTGCAATTTTAAACCCAGAAAATTTCCCAGCGAGGGAAGTTGGCAGCTGGCAGTCGGGGCTGGCAGCTGCCAGCCACRCGCTTTGTTCTAATTGTGTGCTGTGATTGATGGTGCAGCTGAGCCGCGGAGGTAGCTGAGCAATCTCATGACAACGCAGACAATAGCGATGTCACTCACTCTCCTCGGGAGAAGTGGTCAGATGGGTAAAACCCTTCTGTTTTGCCACACGAAATTATAGCATCTAGGAGAAGAGCTACTGCTATTTTCCCCTCTCCCTGAAGTTCGGTGTTTGTTGCTTCCATGTGGACACCTGTTGCCTGAACCAATGTACATCATCAATTAGGAAATGTAAGGAGAAAAAAGGTACATATACATAGACACATATGCACATACATACAAATATCTTTTTACCCCTTCCCTCTTACTGGAAGAATTTTGCAGAATTACTAGTCATGAAAAATACTCGCGATGGACTTGGTTAATGGAGCAGGTTTTGCATTGCCTTGAACCACATCCAGAGGCAATTGTTACTAAAATGAGTATATTCTGTGCCACCTGTAGAAGCAAGTCTGTTCAGATGAATRAGAAGGATTTGATAAGGAGCAAGAAAGCCAGATGAAAAAGTCTTCATTTGAATATCTTCCAGTCTCTTAAGCCATATGCAGTATTGCCTACTATTGTTTCAAAAGAATCAAAAACATTTATTCCAGGAAAGATCTGGTCCCAGCAGGGGCTAAAGCTCCTCTACATCTGACATGTCAATGGGCCAACACGGGCCTGAGCATCACCAGCTCTTGCCTGATTTGACCCTCCAACCAACTCACATCTATTTTTTAAGGTCATCACCAAAATCAGCTGTGATTAGTGGAAACCTTCCAGGAGAACTCAGTAAAAAGATGAAATGGGCTGTTGGTTTTGTRTATTTATGTCGATAAAGAATCTGATCATCACCACAGGATGACTTGGGGCCTATTATGAAGATAAAGTACTTCAGCCATAGAGAGCTGTTCTGCCTCAGCAATAAAACTGAGCATTATGAAAAGGAAAAGTATTGGCAGCTTTATGATATAATTAATTTCTGAGGGTACTTTTTTCTCCAGAAAAAAAAAAAAAGCGTTCGCTGTGGCTTAACTTGATGCTTCAGACCAAAATTCCCATTTCTTGACTGCTGAGCTGACACTGAAATACCTGGATAGCAAAGCAGGAACAGGGTGACCAACACTACTCAACCACTTTCACAAGAGATTTTTTTTCTCCCAAAAGACATCAAAGGACTTTGGCTCAGCACACCCACAGGATGCCAGCAAGAGGCGACCCAAGTTGCAGGCAAACATACCCARTATTCTTAAAATACGCCCTCTTTTGAGCTCTTCAATTTCTGCTTGAATTTCATCATCCCCATGTTCTACTRGCCTGTGCTATTTAGTTTCCTTCGGGCACGTCACTAGAATTAAGACCTATAAAGGATGCCGCCTTGTTACCACTTCACAAAGATTACCTGCACATCTTGAGGAAGAAAAAAAATCCTTTAATTTCTGTGAAATAAATGGACCATGATTACCTTCTGTTCCTTTTCTCTTCATTCTATAATCCATAGATTTTTAAAAGGTATTTGCCATTCAATTCTTATTCTTTAATGATCTCTCTAGAACATTTCACAGCATGTTTCCATTATAAACTGTGTTCTTTACATCAGTGCAATGTCACTTCTGGGATTTTTCATTTGACAGTTTGCTGATCTGCTACTAATACTTATTTTAAGTTTTGATAACTATAGCCTGAAAGAAACATAAWCCTGTTTTCAGGTATACAAACGTATTTCTAAACCTTTTTGTCTTCCAAGAGAAACAAAAGCAGTACTTGAAAGCCTTGAGGCTGGACCCCAAGATAACTTGCAGGAGGCACCAAAGTCTTTCATTCCCCAAATTATAACAGATATTTCTATTTTTCCCAGCACTGACCTGAGGAAAGTTCTGGTTAGCTCTGTACATTTAGAAGTTATTTGTTGAGCAACTCCCATTAAAGACAGGGAATTAGAGACAAGGTGAAGTGACCATGGTAAGGTCCAGGCTTAAAAGCTATTGCAAGAGATGTCATCCTCTGCAAAATAAAGTCCGTTCCATGGGATGAGGTCTTGCAATTTGTAAGCCCRAACTAGCAGCCCCTGCTTCTGCCCCAAAACTTTACCATTTGCGCAGACCAGGAGGAAACACAGTCAAAACCGTCCCTCTGAATTTTGCTCTATTATTGAGTATCGTCAAACTTCCACTATTTACTTTCCTTCCCTTATACCGAACACTTGACATTTCTCTTACTGATCATAGCACTCCTGGCCACTCTCATAAGGGATTTTTTCCTCTCTGTGGTTAAAGTGACTCAATTACCAACACTCCCCAGCTTCTGGTCATAGTCAAATGCATAAACAGAGAGTTGCTGCCTTAAGTAACGCCAAAGAAAAGAGGAGAGGAGGGGGGAGGAGGGGGGAGAAAAAGAAAAAGAAAAAGAAAAAGAAAAAGAAAAAGAAAAAGAAAAAGAAAAAGAAAAAGAAAAAGAAAAAGAAAAAGAAAAAGAAAAAGAAA